>NW_009708537.1:2143-14355 GCF_000703405.1 Apaloderma vittatum | reverse complement strand
ACCCTGACAATTCTATGATTCTATGATTTAATGAAACATCTATTTAGTGAACTTCTTGTGGTAACAGGAATGGCCAGTATGGTACTGGTTTCTACATCTTTTTGAACTGTAGTTACTGAGAGCCTTAAAAATGAGGGAATAAGTCCATGTTCAAACCAAAGTAAAATAGCATCAGTGGTATTCCATATTAGGAACCACCTACTTCAGACTGTCATTGTAGACAAACAAAAATACAGTGTAGAAACCAGAAAAACATTTCTAGATGAAGATGCAGAGGGAAACAGTATAACTTAGCCATACCTGAGCTAGGAAATTTGTTTCTACAATGAAGATCAGATTTCACACATGGAAACAAAGATTGTTTCTGAAAACCAACCAACCCATTATGACCAAAATATTTAGTCCTTGCCAAAAATAGCTGCTACCAGGACCCTGCATCTCCCACTGCTCAAAGACAGATTGTAGGAGATCAAATTCTACCACAGGCTGCCCCACTTCTCAGGATTATTAATTATTTGCCACTTTCTCTGGAGTGGTGTCAGGTGTGGCACTGGGGTTTTGCAGTTTGTCCATAAGTTTTGGGCTTGACAGAAAGGAGAAAACTCCGTGTTTTCCACAGGGTGTCAGGGGCCGTAACTGTGCTACAGAAACAAAGAGACTGGGAGCACCCTGAACTATACACCCTCCTCTCCAGTGGCATCTTTCTACATGCACCATCTATTTAACTACTTTTCTTCCTCTAGGTTTCAATGATTTCAAAACTCTGATTAATTTAACTAGTGACAGAAGGTGAACCAGTATGGCTGATATGTAGCTGCAGAGTGCATCAGATTGAAGAGCTTCATAACCACTATTATAGTAATTTCAAGCATTAAGACATTTTTCCTTTTTTTTTTTTTTTCTCCACAGAAAAGGGACTTGGAGCTACAATCTCACAGGTCTGTGAACGAGGAAAACATTTGCACTAAAATTCAATGGCAGTTGCTGCCACTGGGTTTTATCTGACAGTTCCTGAGGAGAAATCTACAAAATGTTTTCACTCCTTAAAGTAGAGAAACACATCCTGAATGTTAGTTATCTCCCTGTGCACCAAGGGCCAGGGCCCAGTAACATTTCAGTCCATAGCTCTTGATAGCTCAAATGGTGCCTTCAAAACTGATGGCAATGCTTCTGAAGCAAGCTGCTTGGCCAGGTAGGACATGCCCTCAGAGCTGGCTCAAAATCCTGTTTTTCATGTGTTATAATTCTTCTGTGGTCTACAATGAATTCCCAGGTTCCTCACCCAAGATTTTCCCTAATGACATAAACATCCATACCTAGGGATGAGGAAATGACGTAGGGAGCTGTAAGTTTTGCCCCTGAGGACATGCTGGTGTAGTGCTGGGATGAGCAGCTGGAGCAGGCCATGATGCCCTGTGTTTGTGCCTGAGCAACTTCTTTCTTGAGTGAAAACAGCGGGTCCTGAGACTAGAGTGAGGCTTTATCACAGCAAAACAGAGGGAGAGAGCTTATTTGCCTTTTCTACTGAAAAAAGAAGCTAAATTCCGTCTCCTTTCCACTCCTTTACTTACAGGACAGAGCTATGGGGTTGAGAATAGACCCAGGCAAGACCTTACGCTGGGGCCCTTCCCCCAGTAAATAACCCATCCGTGAATCCGGCAGCATCCAACAGTCCAGTGTCCCATCCCTCTGGCTGGGTGAGTATCCGTATATCTGGGGAGCACTCAGGAAAGGGCATCACCTGGCTGAAGTTTTGGAACAAGTGACACAGTCTTTTGCCCAGTGCTGGCCTCTGTCTCCTTCTTCCCCAAGAGAGAAGGTAGAAGGGAGTAGTTTGCACAGCATTATTCTCTCAGCCAAGAAGCA
This sequence comes from Apaloderma vittatum, assembly GCF_000703405.1. Classification (NCBI taxonomy): domain Eukaryota; kingdom Metazoa; phylum Chordata; class Aves; order Trogoniformes; family Trogonidae; genus Apaloderma; species Apaloderma vittatum. The sequence goes on along the minus strand of NW_009708537.1, from coordinate 12,489 downwards.
GCCTGTGACCAACAGCCTGGCTATTTCCAGAATAAGATGAATCTGTGATCTGAGCTGGGACACGAGGTATTACTGCAGAACAAATAAAAACAGAGCTAGAACTCTGTACTGCAGAAGTATTCATCCTTTGTATTGCCTCAAAGAAGAAGCCTAATCTACTAACCAAAGTAGATTAGTAAACAGCACATTCAGCTTTCAGAGACCTTCAGTATGTCTGCAGGGCTTGTGATGTAAAGTAATATAAGTAAAGGAAATAAATAAATTGTAGTTGAAAAAAAAAAGGAACTGGAGTATTACAGCTGCTTACTTTCTCAGTGCTGTGAGGAAGATCAGAGAAGATGCTTTTGTGTTAGTTTTAGTTTGAACCCATTTTGCTGCTGAATATGGGAAGAGATTAGTTCACTGCTAATTGTGCTGTTGGTTTTGTGATTCTATGAAAACCCCCTAAAAGTCTACATGCAAACCCAATGAGGTAGAACATGTTTGACAAGCTTAGTTCCAACATGATCAATGTAGCAGGAAAAGATTTTAAAATCATTGCCTCTCTTCAATAACAATAGTACATACAAGTGTTTACAAGAGGATTAAAAGCTGCTTTAGTGAGTTGTATTAAAGATTCTTTTATCAGACAAGTTTTATCAAAAAACCTGTTGGAGCACTATGCGGCTAATCAGATGCAAACAAAAGTGGGTTATGTTACTGACTTTATTTTACTTGCTTTAAAAGGATGCACGATGTATCTTTAAAATATACTCCATGCGTACAACAAGCCATACCTATTAACAGCCTGCCCAATTACAACAACAGCAAAAAAAGCTCCACAAGCAACGACCCCTAGCACCTGGTAATTAAAATTGCTAATCACCAGCAATTATCTGGCACAGCTTTATAGCCAGGAGAAACAGTTTGACCCTTTGCCCACTGAAAGAAGAGTGTTTGCTGTCTATTGATAAGTGCTTAGGCAAAGCCGTGGTCGGCTCACATCCATTAAGTGGCGACTAATAGGAAGTCAACAAAAGAGCTCTGACATCTGTAGTGGGCACTTGGAGCAGGCCAGGTTTGGGAGCACAGGTGTCCGATGGGCTCCTGCCAAAGCACACAGGACACAGGACATGGGCACTTTTTCTTAAAAAGCAAACTTGAGCTGCCCGTGTTTCCTGACTGGCTACTCTGTGACCAAAGAGTAAATGCAGTAAGTTTTCAAGATAAAGATTAAAACAATTACTCTTGTCAGGAGCAGCGGCTTGTTTTCAGACTGCCAGCACGCATTAAGACACAGGGAGGTGGAAGTCCTGTAGGCTCAGTAATTTAGGTAAAGATTGTTCTTCGGTCTATTTCTGTTCTTATTAAGTATTGAGTTAAAGATATATAAAAATGCCTCTCTAGTGTGCTCTTTAAGTCTGAGATAGAGAGTTTGAGATAATAAAGATTTTTTTTTCCATAGGACACTATTATGCTCAAAGCTATAAAATACCCTTCCATTGTTGTAACTCCAGGAAGCTGCTGCTACAGATTATTTGAACTACAATAAACAACTCCATTAAATCTTCTAAGCTCACCAATGACTCTTATAAGGTCCTAGATAAAAAGATCAGGTTTTTATTCTTTTCTTGAGAGACAGAAGGAAAAAAGAGAGAGACTCTGGCAAAAATATCGCAAGTTTTTCATAATGAAATGACCTACAAAACCTGAAGGACAAAGCACCCCTTAATCACTCAGGAATGTAAATTGCTCCAAGAACAGACATCAGTGGAGATTATGAAACCAGGAGCTGCTGACATCCAGAAGCAAACCTCCATACCCTCATCCCTTCATTTAGAAGAGGCTTTTGGGGATCTTGGCAAGTTGGATTTTCAGTGTGAAAGGAAGGGACAAAGGATCAATCCCAGGGTGCATATTTACAGACATCAAGCAATTTGGAGGCATTCTAACTTGCACGCACAATGCCTTTTCCTGCATAAGATATCAAAGCCCCTCCATGTACATCTTTGTGTGGTGGCACATAAAATAAGAACAGTTTTATAAATGGGAAGTGACACTGCTGGCATGATACTTGACAATATCTACAAATCTGAAACCATTAATGAAGTCATTCAAAGCATTCTCTGCCTTACTAACTCTCTCAAGCCCACCTCTCAAGCTGCTTCAAATTACTGGGGTTAGACAGCTTGAAAATAACATTATCCCATAAGTATGTTGTGAATAAAGCAGCCACAAATTGCATCTCTGCATCATTTGCATTGATAAAGTCTGCATCTTGACTGGATATCCCTTGTTGGCAGAAGGCATCTTGCAGAACTTGGTGTAGCTCCTGTTCAGTCAATGTGCAAAAGTTCCCTTGCTAGACAAGGAGCAAGGACACATATATCTCAATCCAACAGGGTGTAAAAATGCAGCTAGAGTTTGCATCCCAAACTAGGAGCCTAGGAACACTTCTGGGTCATCCAGTTCAGCTGAGTTCTCAAAATGTCTTTACTTTTCACCAAAGCCAACTGTAATAATTTAAATAAAATTTCAGATAGAAACATGAATAGATTTACAGAACCATCATCTCTGTATTCCACACAGATATCTCCTTTTGTATAAAAGTTGCAATTCAATTTTCTGATTGAATTTTGGCACACGTATGGGTCATTCTCTGTTAGATTCCAATTCTTCATCATCAATATTACCATGGGATTGCTGACTACTGTTGTAACTCCTGCCAGTGTGAAAGAGACAGAATTCTCTTTGACAAATCTTTACTGAAGTCAGAAAAAAAATAAAGTCACTGGAGATACACCTACTTAGAAGCTTGGGCTGTAAAGTGCGAACCAAGATGATATGATGGATTATAAATTCTGGCATTGCTTGACATTCAGATTCTTCTGCCTGCATGTCTAATTTAATAATGATCCACAGCAGAAGAGCTTGCTAGCAGATATGTGTAGTCTATCCATCACAGAGTAAATTACACTGAATGACTCTTCTCTACGTTAGCTGAGGTGATGAAAAATCTGAGGAAGAAGAGGTGGAGTAGATTTTCTGACACTATTTGCCATTTGGAGTCCATGAAATACCAATGGATTTCAGAAGGTTCTGTTCAAACTGGGGCATCATAGACACCCAGGTTATGAAAACGTATTTGTCGGCCAATGCTTACACTGAAAAGTGATTTTTAATGCCATTGCCCGAATCACAAACTAATGGAATGGCCATTGGCAATAAGACATTCAGATATTTTTGTTCCAGTTTTGAGTTTGTGAGTCTTTGGGGCTGGTAGTGTGATAGGTGAATGAATTCAGGGAACAGTAAATTAATCCCAGCTTTGAAAACTGTGGAGTCAAAACAAACTAGAAGATGGAGATAGGGACCCAATGCATAGCTTGTGTTGCCACTCGTTTGATTTCCATTTCACATATAATATGTGCCTAACACTGAATGAGTGCACAAAGTTCACCACATCACCACCACAATATTTTTCTCTTTTCTCTCTGCGTAACTCCAAAACTAAACCAGCTGACCCATTTCTCCTTCAGGTGAAAGCCTGGCTCTGCCCCACAGGTCAATGAATTAATTCTGGGCTTCCTTGGAAGAGAGCTCTGGAGTCGAGTCCTGCACTGAAAATGTCTCACTAGCGACTGCAAGACAATTAAACCTTGGGGACTTCGTGCTCAAGTGCCTCTTAACCTCTTCAGCCCTGGGTAGAAAGAAGAAATGAAGGAGGTAGATTGCAAACTCTTCAACTACTACCCTCTGTCAGGAGTGCTGGTGAGCTGTGCTAGTGAAGATGCAGCCCTGGGAAGTGCTCTATCCCAGGACGGCACATCTTGGGTGGCATACCTGCTAGTGCTTTCCCCTACAGCTTGCCAGCCCCAAGGATACGCCTAGGAAAAGGAAACATGCCGCCCTAGAAATTGGGAAGGCAATGCCTATCTGGCCACACTTCACTCAATCTGGATGTAGGGTAATAAACACACTCCTGTACTGCCAAGGCTTTGTAGAAAGATAGGCAAGCTTTCACTGAGAAAAGAAATCTCTCTTCCCCCAGGTGATATAAATTCCTGTACGTTCCTTCTTCAGCATCAGCTCTGTCTCGCCCAGATTAAAACTCAGTGAATTTGCTCGTACCTCCCTCCCAAGACCAGTCATGCTTTTGATGAACAGTGCTGCTCCTCCTGGACTGGACAAAGTGCCACAAAGCAGCACGAGGTCGCCGTGATGGTCCAAATTGTTTCAGCACCTCCCTTACCAGAAGTGGGACACAGGGAATCACAAAAAAAAAAAAAAAAGTGGAAAGAAAGAGGGACAATGATTTGTCCCAGTACATCTTATGTCTTCAGTACCTGAAAGGGGCCTACAGAAAAGCTAGGAAGGGACTGTTTACAAGGGGGTGTAATGATATGTCAAGGGGCAATGGTTTTAAACTAGAGCAGGGTGGATTTAGATCAGATGCTAGGAAAAAGTTCTTTACTATGAGGGCAGTGAAACACTGGCACAGGTTGCCCAGAGAGGTGGTGGAGGCTCCATCCCTGGAGACATTCAAGGTCAGGCCTGATGGGGCTCTGAGCAACCTGATCTAGTTAAAGGTGTCCCTGCTCACTGCAGGGGGACTAGATGACCTCTAAAGCTCCTTTCCAGCCCAATGCATTTTATGATTCTATGATCCTATGATTCTGTTATCCTATGATCGATCCTATGATTCTATGATTCTAAAATTTTATGATTCTATCATTCTATGATTCTATCATCTTGGACTTTTGACTAGGAGACAGACTCCTACAAGAAAGATACGAAGTAGAAATATAGAACAAAAAAATATTAAATGGATCAAAAAAAGAAAAATCTCGTATTAAAAAAACATTAATAAACAGATATGTTTTACAAAGAATTTAAAAAATCAGACTTATTTTCTGCCCAGTTTGTATCTTGTGGACATAATCAGACAACAATAGCAATGCTAAATCCTGACTCCAAGTTTGTAAACATGTTATGTGAAGTTAAAATGACTTCACAGTCAAAAACTGTAGACCTCACCTTTATGGAAAATGCAGCTAGTGTCACCAATTAGCAGGCAAGCAAAGAAACAAGGGTGACATAGTACTCATATTTGTTGGAATATCAGAGTTCTCACAGTAAAAGCAAAGTAAAGTCCCTCAAACTCTTTAGATTTTGGAGGCAAATAGGTGTTTCACTTAAGGAGGGATGGCAACTTTTTACTGGCATAAGGTGGAGAACTGCTAAGCAGCTGAGGAATTGCTGCACCAGAAATCAGGAATTCGAAATCAAGATCCCACTCCTGCATGGTTAATTTCACATTGTTCAAGTGCTGGTCCTACGCACCCCCAGCAATCTCTTGAATAAACAGTAGTGCATAAAATTAATGCTGTCCTGACAGTATTTGCCCTATTTAGGCAATGTTTATGCTGTCCCCTTCATGTCTGTCTCTATTTATTGTGTGAGATGTCTGTGAAAGTACTGTGGCTTTTGATTTCTTCTACAAAACTCTGTAGGAGACCTTAAGAAATCAAAATACCTGTTAAGTGGATTTGTCATTTTTCTGATTAACTCAGAGGACTCAAATTCGAGTAGCACAATATTGATTTAAGGGAAACCACACCAATTTTCTCTATCTATTTGTCAATACCAACCTGGTACTGAAGGAAGAACGGTTTACAATTTCCATGGCCAAGACTAAAGGTTTTGTTAAAAACATATACCTTTAGCATTTTCAGATACATTTTAATGACAGAAAATCACGATTTGGTTACCCGGCTCAGTTACCCCCTCTTTTAGTTGCTTATGGTTGCTGAATGCATGTTAAGCAACTCTTTCTACTAAGCCTGCTCCAGAATCTTCTCTTGACACTTCTTGACTTGTTTTGCCTTTATTATTTGAAGAAACAGATATTTTTATAATATCTTCTGGATAGAAGGCAGATACTAACAGATTATTTACCTCTCCTGAGAGTGTCCATCCTCTTAGAAACCCTGCAGCTTCTTTGTAAGTCCAGGAGATTCAGCAACTCTGTGACGGTATTTTTTGCTCAAGCTTCATGCGAGGTTAATTAATTGTAGTAATTTTTTTTTAAAGATAGTATGAGGGTCTTGATGAAAACTTCAGGTACTTGACATGCTCCCGTAGGCTCTGAACATGGGATACATAACACCAGCCAAGCTGGAAGGTGTGATGGTGATGATGCTACTGCTACTTCTATTTCTGGAGTGTCCCATTCCCATTCAAGACTGTTTAAACTTAGAGCAATGAGAATTGAGCAGCAAAAAATGCCTTCCTCTGTTTACCACATGCAACCTCTGAAATAACACTTTTGTGAAAGAGAACTGCTACCTAGTGCTCCCAGGTGTTTTTCTAGCTGGAGGTATATGTGGCTCCTGCCAGACTGAAGGAATTGTGGGTACTTACCTTCATGCGTGAGGTAGTAGTCAGACACCCAGATTGTTTGTGGGCCCTAATCTCACAATATGAGTGAATCAACACCAAAATTCTCTGTAATGCTGTTATTACATGGGCCCAGGCAGCTAGATCTGGGTTTGGCCAGGCATCTGACTGCAGCTTCTGCAAGTCGGAGCACCCCATGCCAGCTGGAGCAGGAATCTGGGACAGAAGGAGCACCTGGGCCAGTCAGTTGTCTGCCTTCCTGTCCTTGGAAAGGTCTCCAGAGCCTAAAAAGATATCTGAGTCAGCCAGGCCACAAATATGGTACTTCTGCAGAGGACAGCACCCTCCATGGTTGCCACCTCCCAAGAAGGCCAAGAGAGGTAGGTTAGACCGATGTCAGAATGAGACAATTCCCAGTATGCAAAGACATTGTCTCTTTCCAGGCTTTTGTACTGATGTCTTCCAGTATACAGAGTTTCAAATCCCTGCAGTTTCTTCTGGTAAATGTACTCCTAGGCCACAAGGAAATTAAGAGAAAGCCTAATAGTGGATGGAGATTAACCACAGATGGTTAGAATTGTTGATACTGGACTGATCTTCCCATCTAAATCTGAAGAGAAACTAAACTAGACCTTTCAGACCATTAGTACTGATTAAAAATTATCAGTGTGTCAGGCTTAGCTGCAACACTTCTCCAGTATCCTATTAGAAGGTGGAAAAGAGCTCTGTTAAATAAGAAACTGAGCATTTTTTTAATATATTTTTCAATCAAACATTGTTTCTGTACAATCAAAACTGAACCTTTGGCTGCTGAAGGTCACTGTTAAGCTGAATACCATGACATACTCTATTTCAAAGCTTCAGGATAAGGAGATCCTAGATCAGCGGATAACACTAAGTTCCTTCTCAGGGTTTAAATGGAACATTGCTATTGAGATATAGTGCCTTTGTTGAGGTACGTCATGGAGGAAACAACTCCAGCAAGCAGCAGAAAAGACTGCAGGAGATGCTAAGGGAACAAAAAAAGACATGTGTGGGAATAAGTTAAAAATAAAAATAAATAAAAATAGGATGTGGAATGGGAAAAAGACAGCCAAGAAAAACTGTTAATAAAAACTATTGGATGAAAGCCCAGAACAGAAGCACAACAAACAACTAGCAAATGTACACATAACAGGGTGAAAATCAGGTCTGTCCTCCCCTTGCATGCAGAACTGAGCAAATACAGCTACAGGCAGTTTTGGTGAATGGCAGCTCTGAAGCATCCAGACCATAAACATTTATTTTGGGCCACAAGACAGAGAGGCACCAATGACACTTGTGAAGTACTGAGAAGGGAGGTGATGTACAAAATGATGACACAGTTCAAATATTCCATGTGCTATTTCTGAAGATTTCTCAACACAGTGGTGTAATAAGAAGTCTCAAAACCAACTGCCTCAGCTGTTAGTATACTGCCTGCTCTCTAAAAATTTTCATAAAGCATGGAAGGACCTTTTACCTAAGATCACCAAAAGAGTACAAAATCAAGTTTCAGATGTTCTTACACACTTCATTGAGATGAGTAATTCACAATTACCGGTTACACAATGAAATCCCTATTTTTCTGTTCATTGAATAGTTGCATTATTTCAGGTTCATATGAGAATTCCAGATAATAAACATTGAGTATTATTGTTCATATTTACTCTAAAACATTCATGAAATTTTTAATAAAATGCTTTGTATCCAATAGTCATAGTTGGAACTATAAGGTTTAGTTTGAGTTTGGTCATAATGTTATAGCTATTTCCTGGCTTGATGGGCATCACTTCTACAACTGGAAGTGATTTAACGAGATTCTAAAGAGAGGGTGTATTATGTAGGATTGAAAGCTTTACATAAACTGCAGTCCTTCTTCTCCAAGTGTAAACAATTTTTTTTGCTAGTCAGTTTAGGAGTTTAAAGCAATGATGTAGACAATGGTAAAATGTGTTAATCGAATGCTAGTTTTAAAGTAAGTTTTCTTATTCAGTAAAGAAATTAAAATATATTGATTCAGACCAACTTGGAAAGGGTTTATTATCCTTTAACTTCTTTCTGACAGAGTTTAGGCTTGGATTTTGAAGTGCTATTTCCCCTTGTCAGCCTGGCAATATTCCTCTCACTTTATAAAAAGTTCCACTTCCAGGGAAAATATATGAACAAAAAGTAGTAAAATTTTATATCCTCAAGTATTAAGATGGCCATGCTTAGGATTCTTAGAAAGTAATCTCCTTAAATACTTTAAGGCAGTTGAATTTAAGTAGGCACACATATTCAAAGATAAATGTTCATATGCAAAAGGGTATGGAACAGCTTTAATTGAAAACAAGTTCTTTTTTACACACGTGAAAATGAGAAGGGAGGGATAAAATTAAAATAAAAATGGCTAAAGAGGACCTTCTGTTTGTGAACAGAGAAGGTCTAGTAGAAGATGTGGTAGTTGGAGGCTGTCTAGGGAACAGCAATCATGAAATTATCAAGTTTTCTATTCTTGTAAATGCTAGAAAGCATGACAGCACAACAGCCAGTTGGGACTTCTGAAGGGCAGACTTTGATCTCTTTGGGAGGTTACTCGATAAAATCTCTTGGGAATTGGTTTTGAAGGGTATAGGAGTCCAGGAAGGCTGGACCTTACTTAGTGAGGAAATCTTGAAGGCACAGGAGCAGGCCATCCCTACGTGCCTTAAGACACGGCGGCAGCATAGAAGACCAGTCTGGCTGAATAGGGATGTATTGCTGAAGATCAGGGTAAAAAGGAGAGTTTATGGCCTCTGGAAAAGAGGGCAGGCCACTCATAGTATAAGGATAATGTTAGGTTATGTAGAGAGATTATCAGAATGTCCAGACCCCAGTTGGAAATTAATCTGGCTTTGAAAGTAAAGGACTGTAAGAAAAGTTTTTATAAATACATTAATAACAAAAGAAAGAACAGAGAGACTCCATCCCCTGCTAGACCCAGAAGGAAATACAGTAGCAAAAGACAAGGATAAGGCTGAGGTGTTTAATGCCTTCTTTGCCTCAGTCTTTAGTAATAGTAACATCTGTATTGAGGGAAGGCAGCCCCTCAAGCCAAGAGAGTGGGACCAGGAGCAAAATGTTCCCCCACAATTAACAAGGAGACAGTCAGGGACCTACTACTACATGTTGACGTTCATAAATCTATGGGGCCAGACGGGATACTAGGTAAATTGATGAGGGTTCTTGCCAGACCATTCTTCATTGTTTATCAACAGTCCTGGCTTACTGGAAAGGTCCCAGCTGATTGGAAGTCAGTCAGTATAACATCCATCTATAAGAAGGGATGGAGGCATGATCTGGGAAATTACAGGACTGTCAGTTTAACTTCAGTGCCAGGGAAGCTGATGGAGTAGATCATCCTGAGTTCCATTATGCAGAACATGCAGAACAACCAGGTGATCAGAATCAGTCAGCATGGATTTGTGAAAGGCAGGTCCTATATAACAAACCTGATCTCCTTTACTAAGGCATTGGACACTGTTGCCTACAGCATTCTCCTAGGAAAATTGACTGCTCTTGGCTTGGATGGGAATATGCTTCGCTGGGTGAAAAACGGTCAGATGGCTGGGTCCAAAGAGTTGTGGTCAACAGAGTTAAAACCAGATGGCAGCCGGTTACGAGTGGTGTCCCCCAGGCCTCAGTACTGGGGCCGCTCCTGTTTAACATCTTTATTAATGATTTGGACCAGGGCATGGAGTGCACCCTCAGTAGATTTGCAGATGACACCAAGCTGGGTGGAAGTGTCAATCTGTTTGAGGGTAGGGAGGCTCTGCAGAGGGATCTGGACAGGCTGGATCATTGGGCCAAGGCCAACTCAATGAAATTCAGTAAGGCTAAATGCCAGTACCTGCGCTTCAGCCACAATAACCCCCAGCAGCGCTACAGGCTTGGGGAGGAGTGGCTGGAGAGCTGCCAGGCAGAGAGGG
>NW_009708537.1:0-1976 GCF_000703405.1 Apaloderma vittatum | reverse complement strand
ATTTTGGGCCCCTCACTACAAGAGGAACATTGGGCTACCAAGCTGGTAAAGGGCTTAGAACACAGTCTTATGAAGAAAGGCTGAGGGATCTGGGGTTGTTTAGCCTAGAGAAGAGGAGATTGAGGGGAGACCTCATCGCTCTCTACAACTACCTGAAGGGAGGTTGTAGGGATGCAAGGATTGGTCTATTCTCCCTAGTGGAGAGAGGTAGGACGAGGGGAAATGGATTTAAATTGCACCATGGGAGTTTCAGGTTAGATATTAGGAAGAATTTCTATACTGAGAGGTTTGTCAACCATTGGAATAGGCTGCCCAGGGAGGGGGTTGAGTCACCGTTCCTAGAGGTGTTTAAGAGACAGGTGGATGTTGCGTTGGGGGGAATCATTTAGTAGGTTGATAGGGCTGGGACAGAGGCTGGACTCAGTGATCTAGGTCTCTTCCAGCTGACATGATTCTATGATTCTAAATAGGTAGGTAAATGCCTACATTGTAATTAATAATTTACAAAAATGTAGCCGAGAAGAGGATACAGAGATCTTTTGAAAGAGTTTCCTTTTATATTAAATAAAGTTTTTGTAAAGTGGCAAGTGGTGATGTTAAACAACTTTTCTGGTTCCCAGCCTCCTTCAGTTGTCTCAAATCAGTGAAGCCAGATCTGAGCCCCACAAGATGAATCACCACTTTTGAGAGAATAAGTCTGTGATAGAAAAAGTAAAGTTCTTCCCATCTTGTTCAAATCCACATGCACTCTCATAGGGCAGCAAAAATCCCTCCTTATTCCCAGGTCATCTCTCATGACAAATTTTTATAAATACCTGCTCAAACCATGAAAATTATGAAGATGTACAGAGAAGAGCTGAAAGAGTTCACAAAAACTCTTTTTAGCTTTGTTCACAGAAAAATCTTGCCCCTTTTTACAAGTACTCACCCAGGATATTCAGGGACTGGCAGAAAGCAGGCAAAGAAAATTTCATCTTGTCACAGTAGTTTTACAGAATTATGGACAGAAGAAAATAATGGTATATAGTGGAAAGGATTAGGCAATCATAAAAGGTAGTAAGGACATCCCTGTCTCATTAAATGGAATCTGCTCCAGAAGTTGAAACCTTTCTTCAGCCAGTTCCTTTTCCCAAAAACCACCTTCCTTTTCAAGACAGTTTAGGTTTAAAAAAAAAGGCCTATGATATGTTTTTAGGCCTAGCTAGGCCTAAATTCCCTTGATTTCCCACTCAAGACAGAAAAGAGTCCCAAATCATCCTGTCTCAGGGTTATAGCACAGACCTGTTGACCTTTGCCTGCTGGATCACAGCAAAGTCCCAAACATCGTTTCTGTTCCTTGAGCTGTCTACGAACAGACACCTCCTGCTCTTCTTTTCTTCTGGCTGCAAGACGAGAAGCTTCAGGCACGTTTTCCAAGGGTTTCTGCAAACTCAGGTGTATCTCAGGAAAGCTCCTTTCAGGAGATATTTCATCCTCCTTCATGAAGCCCATTAAACTGTGGTGTTGACTACAGGGATGTTCCTGTAAAGAAAATTTTATCATGACCTGATGGCAATTTTGTGAAGAGTGAGCTCTGTTTTTTGAAAAGACAAATGAAGGTAGTGAGGCCTTGACCAGCCAACAAGCAGACAGCTGGCTTCCACTTTGTACAAGGTGGCACAATTACATTTTAAAAGAAATAAAATATTGTATAGGGCTGCACAATGGGAAGCTCACCTGGGTTATGTAGCGGTTCTCCAAGCGCAGCTGTAGCTTCAGGTATATCGTAACAATGACAGACATGCTATATATATATGTATATAATGTTCTTGGGTTTTAGGATCAGCAGATAAGATGGGCAATGAATGCTCAGAGGCCTTTCAAACTATTTTTTGTTGAAAGAAGTGAAGATCAAACATTACAGACCAAGAGACTTCAAGAACTTTCTGTCGTGGTTTGACCCTGACCAGCAGCCAGAGACCCACACAGCCACTCTC
>NW_009708536.1:192667-196459 GCF_000703405.1 Apaloderma vittatum | reverse complement strand
GAGAGAGGGACCTAAACAGAGGAGGTGAAGTCGCTTCGGGCTCTACCGCGGCGGTACCCAACAGGCGCCGAGGAGCTGGTCCTGACAACAGGCTCTGGCCAGCATCGTTTTTTATATCACTCCCTTAACTTCCTCCCTTCCTTATAAAGCATCCCTGCTCACAGCATCCACAGCATGGCAGTTAGTGTGGACTAGGCATTGGGAATATAAATCAGTGTAGACCATCTGCTTGCTTATGCTTATGAGAGAACTGGGGCTGTTTAGCCTTGAATGGAGACGGCTGAGAGGGGACCTTGTTAACGTATATAAATATCTGCGGGGTGGGTGTCAAGGGGAAGGAGACCATCTTCTCAGAGGTGCCCAGCAATAGAACAAGAAATAATGGGTTTAAGTTAGAACATAGGCAGTTCCACCTCAACATGAGGAGAAGCTTCTTTACTGTGAGGGTGACAGAGCACTGGCACAGGCTGCCCAGAGAGGTTGTGGAGTCTCCTTCTCTGGAGACTTTCAAAACCCACCTGAATGCGCTCCTGTGTGGCTGCCCTAGGGGATCCTGCTTTGAAGGGGAGGTTGGACTAGGTCTCTTCCAACCTCTAACATTCTGTGATTCTATGATTCTGTGCTACCCCACTTGTGATTTAATGAATGCCACGTATTTCCAAACTATCATAGAAATTGTAATTTCTCTGACTCATATGAATAGCTACCATAATCCAAATCAATGTTAATATATATTTGCTTTAGTCACTTTTTAGTGACAAAAATACCATTTTAGTATTCTGGGGAGAAGAGTTGCTAGCAACTGATCTGAAATTGTGACAAAAAATACTGGATCAGATGCAAATCACACAGTAGGAAGGTTAATGTAAGTACATTTCTACTGTAAGAGCAATTGCTTTAGGAACCTAAAAAAAAGAGGACCACATATTAAAATGTATTGCCTGCTGCTTTGGAGATTGACACAGCTGAGTGTGTCATTAAACCCTAAGTTTATGACCAAAAATACATATGGTGGCGATTAAACAGGTGTACACACACAGACATGAAGCAGACTAGGCTTAAAAATCTGATTTTAACTAACCTACAAATTACTTTTAATTTTTAACTCCACAGAACTTAAAGAATAAATTTACACGTAGCTTCATTTTCCAGCTTGAGTGTTCAGGATGACGCAGAATTCCTAATTCTTCCTTTAGATGACAGTTTCCAGTTTGCATTCTCCTGCAGAACTAAAATGTAACACACATAATACCTGCATTTTATCACAATTTTGACATAATCATTCTGTATATTACAGAGAACTCATGATCTTAACAGAGAACTGATGATCTTAGTGACAAGTAAAAAATTTCAGTGGAAATTAAAATAGGCTCATAAAAACCTCTCAGAAACAAAATTGTGTGTGTAACTGACGTGATGGTTTATTTGCTTGAAAATTTGAAATAACGTTTTAATGAGAAATTCCATGGAGAAGCTTGTATGGAGGGGCTGTTTCAGTTTTAACTAACAGGGACAGTTATGTCGTAAAGAAAATGATAATTAATTTTAATTTTCTTTTGAAAATGTTTGTCCTCAGGGGAAAGTGTGTGCCTATAGATTGTAACTATTAATGTAGAATGTGCGTGTATGAGTAGAAGGTATGTTTTGTGACAGTAAATAGTGAATCAAGAGGATGTCAAACTGTGTGAATTTACCACTGATTTGAACAGTAATGTGCAATCAGACTTTTTATGCATTGCTCTCTGAGAGTCTGCTCTTTTTATGCTTTTACTACTCACCTGCCTCTTTCATTCCTGAATTATCTGGACATGCTCCCTTCTCCTCTTCCAAGACTTGCATTATTCTTCACTAGAGGAATCTTGACGAACCTCGTAAACAATGTCCTCTAGACTTCTTTTCTCAATCGAAACATTTCTTAACACCTACCTATCTTCCATGTCTGCAGCTATCTTCCAACCTCAATGATGTGGAAGCTATCTTCCATCCTCTATAGAATGTAAAAATCCGATGCTGACCAGACAGAAGTCCTTTCATTGTCCTCAGCTGCTATGACCCCGGACACCACAAACGATGATGCTGTAACACGTGTGCTGCTCACCCATTCACAGGAGCTGCTGCTATCCTTAGTAAAATTCAGCTGAGGTGATCTTGTGCTGGCAGCAGAACTTTGGCTAATGGTAAAGTGGTTGAGAGATTAGGTACCACTGACAGCCAGCAGTGCTGAAAGGCATTAGGCTGGAGAACAGCTGCTAGTGACTTGTAACACTGGTCTTATTTAATATTTTCTGTAACAACTTCAATGAAAAAAGTAAGAATGGGTGAATATAGTGTGCTTGTTATGCAAAGGTGGACAGGAACGTTGTGACAGAGAACAGAAGCATCACTACAGAGGAACATTGGCATAACACACAGAAGTTTTTGATGACCTGAACAACAGAAACGAGAAGCAGTGCAACAGTACAGAATGCAATAGCTTAGCCACTTTTAACAGAAGCACAGCTGGTGGAAATATCTGAGAAGATATCTTCTGTTGGTCATATTATCTGATCTCATTTTTTTTTAATGAGATACTGAAGTTTTTCAACCGTAAAAGACAAACAAAATCAAAAAATGTGTAAAAGAGCTATGTCCTGTAGCGAATGGTAAGCATTTAGGTAGTTAAGTACCGAGACTTCGCATCCAAAATGCACTGTGCTGTGCTGTCTTGAGATCAGATCAGGCACAGAGGAAAGCCACTCTGATGGGTTGGAGAATACAAGGCTATTACAATAGAGACTAGATCAGGAGCTAATAGCCCTGGCTATAGCTTTTCAGTGAAGTATTTCAGTGAAGTATTTCTGGGATTTCCAGGGGAATGGTTTATGTCGAAAAGGCACAGTGATATTGCATTTGTTCACTGATCACTGTGTAAGTACACCTTAAAAATCTAAGCTGGGAAGAGCTGTGATTTCTCTCAAAAAATACATGAGTTGGGTAAATATTGCAAATACAAAGGTATTATTTAGAAGGCAATTATATGCAAATTATTAATAGATTTGTAATTAGAATTAAATTAGGCTTGAAATTAGAAGGTAAATAACTCCTGATAGTTTGGAAGAATTCTCCAAAGAAGAAAAACAGTGGTGAGATTTTGTTATTTAGATTGAATATGGTTGATTTTTAAGAGCATTATAATGGTTAACTTCCTCTGCTATGAGAAATCTATGAGAGGTAAGCACATATTTGTATGAAGGGTCCATTACAATCTTGTGTTCTGTGAAAGGAAGTGACATGACATGATGATGATCCCTCAAATAAAGGCATAGGCAGAATCTGTCCCCAGATTCTGTGTAGGATGTTACATGCTAACAGAGTTGATCATTTTAATGAAAGTAAGATATGACTCATACGAAGGAGGTGATCATGCCCCTGTACTTGGCACTCGTGAGACCTCACCTCGAGTACTGTGTCCAGTTTTGGTCACCACAGTACAAGAAGGACATTGAGGTGCTGGAGCGGGTGCAGAGAAGGGCAACAAGGCTTGTGAGAGGTCTGGAAAACATGACCTATGAAGAGCGGCTGAGGGAGCTGAGTTTGTTTAGTCTGGAGAAGAGGAGACTGAGAGGAGACCTTATTGCCCTCTACAACTACCTAAAAGGAGGTTGTAGTGAGGCTGGTGCTGGTCTCTTCTCTCTAATTACTAATGACAGGACAAGGGGAAATGGCCTCAAGTTGCATCAGGGTAAGTTTAGCTTGGATATTCGGAGGAAGTTCTTTACTGAACGAGTGGTGAGGCACTGGAACAGGCTGCCC
>NW_009708536.1:159005-192535 GCF_000703405.1 Apaloderma vittatum | reverse complement strand
ATTCTGTGATTCTGTGATTCTGTGATTCTGTGATTCTGTGATTCTGTGACTATGGAATAGATTTTGATTTAGTTTGGTTTTAAATACAAATAAGCATATTGATTTGACTTGGATTGCTGGTGTTCCAGGAAAGCTAAAAGCCAAACTCTGTTTCACCTAAGACTTAAATGATTTCTGTGTATATTGTCTTTGAGCTGTGATTGTGGCTACATTTTCAGGGCAGCAGATCTTCCGTGTGGTTCTGTATGGCACAAACCAGAAAAGTTTGCAGCTGTTTTCTCTTTTGACAGCAATTTTTACCCTTTGCACCAAATCATAGGTCTTGCAAGTCCGCTGAGTTTTCAAAGGTCAATTAAATTAGTAAACAAAACTTTGACTTTCATTCATAACACTTCTGGTATACACATTGTCAGGAGCTTGTACCACCAACTGGTCAAGCCCAATTCCCTCATATCAGTAAAAATATTCTTAATTTAACCAAAAATGTGCAAGACTAAATCTTATCATATAAGCATAACTGCCATTCACCTAAATACTTAACTGCTACCTAAAATATATGTTGTTTGAAAATAAATATCCAAAATCTTCTTCCAAAATAAGCAGAGGTGACAACTAGTGATCATCAAAATCATACTGATTTTGAATGAGTATTGCAGCAGTTTCATTTACTGAAATGGCTGCAGATTAGTGGGCTTGTTTACCAGTGAACTGAGGTTAATGAATCATTTAATTCACTCCAAGCTTGATCATGGTTTAAAAATGTAGCGAATATCCATATTAACATAATAAGGATTCCTCACAGTCCTTTGAGATCACTTTGCTGTGTTTTTATCTATAAGTTGCTTGTTATTTTTTTGTTTGTTTGTTTTTCAAAATTCATTGATAAAGCTAAAATCTATATGCTGAATCAAAATGTCCATTAGTTATGATGAAATAATAAACACATGTTTCTGGTTTATTCCCAGATTCAGAAGAGGAAATGAAGGCATTAGAAGCAGATTTATTGACCAATATGTACACATCAAAGGTAATTATTTTTCTTCCTTTAGTTGACAGGTAGGGAGCAAATGAATTCTCATTACAAACCCAGAAGTTTTTGCACAAAGTAATAACCTATGGTCTAGACTGAAAAGTTCAGTGCTAAACATTACTTTGGTGCAAGATTTTCTTCAGTTCAAAGGAAATTCAAAGGTGTTGATGTGACACACTGAAAGTGTTCCCCACTCCTAACACTGGTGCTTTCATTAAACTGTCAAAACTGTGTTAAGTGCAGAGATGTAAATTTATATGATATGTGTTTCCAATAGGCTTATGCTTGATGAAAGCTAAATTAACCTCAAGTCAAATCCATAAGTGCTGTTTTTATGCAGAAATTTCCTATATGTATACAAAATTGAGACTATCATAAAGTAAAAACTGTTAATACATATGCTAATTTTGGTTTAGGAATTTAGTCATTGTGTTAGTACAGGACCATGGGGACATGACTGTGAAAATATTAATCTGATAAATGACATTTCCTTGACAAGTTGCCAGACTGTGAATGATGAACATTTTATTTATTACAAGTAGACAAAAATTCAGTTCCGGTCTCATACGAACAAAGTGAAGCAGCAAGTGTTGCACATACGTATTGAATAGACAGAAAGACAAACAATTTCTTAAGACTGTTATTTTCCACAAAGGATCTAAGAAATATATACATCTGTATTTCTTCAGCAGCATGTTTAAGAACAAACTCTGAAACAAGTGCCATGGGCTTCAGGTTGAATACTTTGGTTTTGTGTTCTAATGAAGTTCAAGTTGTACCTAAATTCAATAGCAAATAAAATAAGATGAAAAATTTCCCCTCGAAAAAGAATTTCATAAGCCAATGAGTACTTGAAGGTTAAGGACAAAATCTGCCTGAAAGGTTTCTATATTTGTTATATTTGCTTATATGAAAGCTTTTTCGCAGGATCCTTTAAGAAGACCTGAATAAGAAATGAGGCCAGAAAATACATTGTTTTGATCCAGTCTGACCATTCTTAGGTTCTCATGTTCTTACGGGCATGGTAATTTACCTTAGATGCCAAATAAACCTGTTTGCCACTTGCTTCTCAAGGTACAGAAAGATTTAGTAGATACTCTTTTCCAGAGATAAATTTAAATGTAGGAGGCTGACAAAAATAGTTCTTTCTCTGTGTGGCAAAGCATAGCATGCACCTGGAAGGAAACCCTGCAGCTACTGGTATTTCTGCCACTGGCTTTAGTAGAACTGTGAACCAAGCTTCCATCTTTTCCTCCTTCTCAGCACAGAGCACGATCTCAGGTAACAAAAAATGCCCAAATATAGTACACCAGTTAATAATGCAATGGGGTTTGCCATAATAATCTTATATATTATTTTATGTCATGTAGCTTGTGGTTCAGTTTCCTGATGGTATATCCTAAGTCACGTGACACCTGAGGTTGACAGAAGCAGTAGATGCATGATGGAAAGATTGCTTTAATTCTACATTATACTGTCTTAAATCACCACCTAGAATTCATTAGTTCAATATATATTGTCACTTGACATCAAGGCAAGGTGTGGTGGAAGCACTAAAAAGCGTGCTTCTACAAGAGGCATATTCTATTCTATTCATTACTGAAATGACAAATCCTTTTTTTTTTTTCTGTTGTCCTCTGTTAGCTTTTAACCCTTATTAGAACAAAAATATGGTTCTAGTGTGAGAGACAAATCTGAGGATGGTATGTGTAGTAATTGTCTTGTATTGTGCCTGAGATCTGTTTCTAGTTGAGGGCAATTACTGTTAAATTACGTTAACTGTCTTTGACACTGACTTGGTAATAAGCAGCAAGGGAAATATGGGCAATTTAAATAGCATTAAGATGGGGGAAAAAAAAAAGAAAAATTGTTTATGAAAGCTCAGATCTAAAAATGCAGCAAAATGGATTATCACTTTTAGTTGTAGTGGTTAACAGACAAAAACATTCCTAAGTAGACACTTGTGAAGTATAGCACCAAGGCTACAGCTAGGATTTAAGTACACACCTTTTGCAACCTTCAGTAGTCTATCCAATACTATGAAAAGAACATGCTTTTGACTTCACAGACTGCTGTCCAGCGTCTACTGGACCTGCTCTTTAAAATTATCTATATGCTCAATTGCTCTCCATCTTTAAAGAACTATGTTCATGCCTTCAACATCTGTTACAGTTTATCACCCTTCCTTGCTGTTACATATCATAGAAAGTAGAGGGATTAAAGGAGTCCCCGAAATGCTTTATCTGTCTTTCCTCTTAAGATAAAATCGAAAGAGCATTTTGAAAGATCTGGTAAGACAACACAACCTGAAATGTCACAAATGCACAGTTACCCACTGTCTCTCTTTTGTATCAGATAGATAAATCTATTCCCAGCTTCCTGAATACTTGCCTGAAGCCATGTCTTGAGTATTGTCCTTAACACAAATGAGACTGAGATGATATTAAAGGAAAAAAGTATAAAAAGTGTTTCCTTGAAGAACGTGTCATCACTAGAATATACTCCACCTTTGGGATTAACATTCTAAAGTCTTGGACTTTCTGAGGTTCTTACTGTTCTAGGATGCCTATTGCTGACTGCGTGTGCCCAGACAGTTCAGCCTCCTTTGTCAGAGGCAGATGAGGTTACAGCTGCCTGGGAGTTACTCAATCATCACATAAAAATTCATTACATTTAAAGGCATTAGTACATACTATGGAAGAAATTCCACTGCAACAGAGCTCAATCGTGTATCTGCTTAAGCATAGAGAGTATTCTTATTTCTATGGTTACATTCTGAACAAAATTCAACTACTGTTCTGAAAAGGAACCATAGAAGTCCTACATTACCTTGTGTTTTACTTGTTTATGATTTTTTTAATCTACTTTCACTAGATATAGATAATACAAAAAACAGATAACAACTTTCTTTTTCTAAAGAAAATAAAATAAAATAGCATTTGAGAGGTATGCACTATAACATACAAGTATTTTAAACAAACTGTCAGGGGTATCATTCAGTTAGAAATGGAAAGAAAAAGATATCATACAAGTTATGAATTGGGATCCTCTTTAATCTTTCATAAGGCAAGCCTGTTGTCAAAGAAAGAAGTATTCTTAAGCTCATTTCAGTTTCTTAGCTGATTTTAAATTCTCTGTCAAGATATATGAGATGTGGAAAACAATGTATCTTGAGTCTTCAGAACCATCTTCAACAGTGGAAATATATACATGATATTCACTTCAGCTTTAGTAACTTCTTAGTTCTGATTTATACTGCAGTCACTTTTGTTCTTTCAGATCACTCCCAGATATTTTTCAAGATAATCTTAAAAAAAAATTAATTCCATCTTAGAAGATATGGATTCCTTGGTCTCTTTTGTAGGTGTCATGAGCAACTGTAGTTGGCTTAGACCTATGTGGAAAATACATCACACGACTGCTCTGACACAACATGGAGAGCTCCATGTTCAGTTAAAAACCATATTTTGCGCTTGACTGAAGTTCTTAATGCTTTATAGTCTAATTCTGTGAGCTGATAGCAGTGGAAATCAGAAGCAGGGGTACCCAAGTACAAATACTTTGAGGTGATATATATGCATGATATTAATGCAAATTAGAGTCCTTTAACAAATGAAGTATGCTTGCAGACAGCGTTGCAAAATTTTTTCCCCCAGCCTCTTAAATAGCAGCTAAGACTAATTTCATCTAATGAAGTCTGTTATTTAAGTATTTTACTAATATACAGAGGAAAGTTCCTTTAAATATAGACATGCATTAGGCTGATACAAAGTAGTAACTTTAGATCAAAAAGATTCTCTAAATTATGCAAGAAAGCATAAGAAATTTCCCTATCCTTTCCTCTTCTGTTCTCATCCACTGGATTTTTTTTAGTTTTTTATTTGTAATTCAGAACTCTCACTTGCTCATGGAACACTACCCTAGATTTTATTCTTCATTGCAGTTTAGCTGTGATAGTGCTACCTCACATTACTTGCTTGGAAAAAACAGTTCCAGTAGAAAAGTAAAAATAATTTTTCTCAACATTTGTAAAAGGGTTTAAAAGTTAAATAGCTCCAGCAAGACACTGGAGCAAACAAAATTTGAGACAAACCATGGTGAAACTTCTCTAATTCTGTCTTTATGTAACTTCTCTATTATGGTCTGTTATGGTCCATTATACACCTAAATACAGTTGGTCTGAGATTTTTAGTTCAGTTACCACATCAGAAATACATTGTTTGCACAGCTCTGTTTAATCTTTGCTGCATCTTCATCTAAGCCCGTAGACCTTCCGTTCATATCTCTCAGGCTTATGACTCTCCAATACCCAAAACTCCTGGGGCTTACAGATTCCATGATTTCAGACCAAGCCTCACCAGACAGCTTGCCCTGAAGCAGAGACTCCATTCCTTTTCTCAGGGAATTTTGAAATGACTGGTATTTGTTCAGAACTGAGGAGGAGCATCTAGTTAACCACAGGCATTCACCTTGGATTCCAGTACCGGGAATTTATCCAGTTTGACTCATTGTCCTGATTTACACCTGTGAATTTATATTATATTAATTTCCATCTGTGTTTTTGTTTGCACCTGTGCAGAATGACTATGAAATGTTACCATTCTGGTTTGGTAGCAGTTTAGTTTTTCATCATGTGTATCTACCTGGAGGGTAAGGCTGAGGAGAAGCAGACTTGGTGTGTTTAATAAATGAGTTGTCCTAATTTTGGTGCTCTCTAATTATTTTTTAAAAGTTGAGCAGATGAAAAGTACTTCAAACAGACAAACCTGTTCCAAAATGTTTGAATGTCGAACTTGTTCCAAAATATTTGAGTGTCATTACTAAAAGAAAAAACATAAGTTGCAACATGCTAAATAGTGGGCATTCATATTTTCAGATTAACAGAGCAAAACTTCCCTACTGGAAAATGACCCTGCTAAATGTCTGCAATCTTGTCAACAACATAAACAACCAAGTAGGGGAAACAGCAGAGGTAGACGAAGAGGATCTCATTTCAGGAAGACAGTTTCCTGCTGCTCTGGATGGCTTCAGCTTGGAAGCAATGCTGACAGTATATCAACTCCAAAAAGTTTGCCACAGCAGAGCCTTCCAGCACTGGGAGGTAAAAGAGTCGTAACTGCTTGTTTCAACTGCTATGAAACTCTGGGGATCTGTCTGTAGTGATGTGACTGCTGTCACATTGTCTGAGCTTTCCTTCCCTTCTTTATATTCTCTAATACCTCTAATAGGTCTTTTATTGAAAGAGTTGTGTCAGAGTTTCTGACAAGCTGAATGTCTGTTTTTTATAATATCCCATGGATAAATGAAAACTATTCTTAACTGCGTATTTTCTCCACTCTTTGTAGCCGTTCTAAGGCACCAGACACACAAAAGTGAGCTCTGTGCCAGAACACAAAATTAATATCTGCTAAACAGACATGCAGTTACTGCAGATTTATTGAGGCATAACTAAATGTAGGCAGAGTTTCTGAAAACCCTTTTAAGGCCCTAAAGCAAACTGGATTCAAAATGCATGGACACATACCTGTGTGTACATGTAATTTTACCTGGTACTCTGGGCTTTTTGTCATTGCTAGGAAACCAGTAGCAAGGGAACTCTTGCTTTTCACTTCGCTGCACCTAAAGAGGGCCCTCGAGTTGACATTGCAATTATATGAGGATTGTTGCTTTTAAATAGTGATTGTTTGTAGTCCATTCATGATATTTATCTTGGTGCAATGATCACACAAAGGCACACTGGGCACAATCCATTTGTGTTGTTACGTATTACGCTAAAAGTTGTTTTGCATGGCTAAAAAAGATATCTCAGTGTCGCTACCTACTTTCCAGTAAACTCAGTTTCTTCAGCCGTTGCAGGTTCGTGGGGAATCTGCCTGAACATTGATCCTCTTTTGTTTGCTGAATCACAGCTCTGTATTTGCAAGCTTACTCTTGACCCTTCATATTATATACTGTACTATCTGGAATGGTTCGTACGAAAGACTTTGAGAACCGGAGTTCTCTGAGGACTCCATCAGTAATTTTACTGATGAAAAGGAACTACTGTAGAGCTGACAATATGCAGTAACTCATATGACTTAGTCACTCCTTACTTTGCAGTTGCATCATCTCTTATGGTGGTCGGGAGTCATCACTGCTAACAGTACTCCATGTAAAATGGAAAAAAAAAGTTTCTCTCTCAGCTTAGGGACACTTACACAGTGTAGAGGTTTGCAGGACACACAAAAAGGGGTAGAGCCAGAGGGAGAAGGGTTGGAAAAGGGTTGAAGAAGTCTTGAAATAAAAAAATTAATGTAAGAAGTTCTTGTGATTGTATTTATAAAGGATTGACTCCAAATCCTGTTGAAATATTGACAGTCTTTCCATTCATTTCAACAGATGAGCACTCATTTATTAGGTAATTAAGTGAGTAACAGAGTTTGATTCCTTAGGGAAATACTGAGGTGAGTATAAAAATGTTTTCTGTTTAATGCCTTTCAGGCAGACAGTAGGACTGTACTCGACCATTAAAGAACATGTCAAGAGAATGGATGAAATATAAACGGATAAAGCAAGAAAAAATTTGAACAAAAAACTTTAAAAAAATCCAAGTAGAACGCAAGGCACAGTTAAAGAAGAAATTTTGACTGACAAATTTTTGGCTCTCTTGTGCTTTATTTGATTGCTTATTTTTTTATTACACATTTTGATTTTTTAGGAAATTGCATACAAAAATATTGTTTAAAAGCTGAAATCAGCTAGCAGTGGATGTTTTAGGAGGTGTGTAACCTAAATGAGTGATTACAGAGTGACAATCATTAGAATGTTTTCACTCAATTTGAGTTTCAGTCCAAGGAGAACATGCCAGCTTTTCTCTCTTTTCAAAATCAAGGATCTCATTTATTTCCTTGAAATTTCAGTATCATCTCCATAGGATTCAGCTAATCTTAAGCTTGGTCTTAGTTTTGTGTCTTGAGTTTGGAAGGGGTTTTTTTGTTTGTTTGTTTGTTTTGTTTTTTTCTCTACACATGCAATTATTGTAGCAAATACTTTTCTCTGTGGCAGATAATAAAGTTTTACAAATCTCTCTAGGAAATTATAATCTTCATTATCAAAAAAAGGTGATAACGTTGTGTCTCTTCTTGCATCCTGCAGTTACTTCAGCAAGATGCTTTTGATCTAGAGAACTCAAGCCAAGACAAGGAAATAATGAAAAGAAAAAATCCCTACATTCTGAAACGGCAGCTACATGTGAACAAAGCTAGAAGACCATACATACTCAAGAGAAGTTCATATTACTGATGCAGCAGAAGAAAACAATGTATATTTAGTTTATAGGTAACTGTGCGTTATGGTTATCTTATTTAATTCTAAAATCATACTTGTGTGAAAAGTATACTATGGAAAATCATCAAGATGATAACATAACTGTGTCTTTTTTGCAATTGCTGTTTCTTGATTGTGATTTTTTCCTACTTGAGATTAATTGGACCAATACATTTGCAAATAAATCTAGTTTCTAAGCATGATGTATTGTACAAACCTCAGATTTCAATGTATTTCCAACAATATTGTAGTCTTTTCCTATTTTATAAAGCACAACGACATACACCAAGTAAATTGATATTGTCCATAAACCCTGCTGAGAATCTTTAGAATTTCTTATGCAACACCTCAAACATTTGCTTTCAAATTTTTGTATAATACGGAATTGCCACAATATTTTATATATTGACCAATTTATTTATTAGACACTAAGTCTAAGGAAGGAATGAAATACTATCAGTTAACTATTAAATGGCAATTTGAGAATTCGTATTTTTAATAACCAGCTTGTAAATGAATTTTAAGTTCTTTACTCCTAACTTTCCACTAAAGAGTCGTAATTTAAGGAAACTATACATGAATGAATTTAACAAAGTATGTTAGTGAGAACAAACCCAGATGTGCTTCACAGTCTTGTGTATCACTGACTAAATAAGGAAAACAGTTTATTAAATCAGTAAAAGAATTTACAATGTTTATCTAATCTATGAATGCTCAGGAAAAAAAATAAAGACAAAAAATAAAAGCTGATTCATGCTCCTGTGCTGTCACTGGTAAAAGTTAAAATATTAATCTGGTTATATGAGAAATTTGGGAAAAATATTAAAAAAAGTCTTAAACTTACAATTCAAAGGCATTTCCTTTCCCTCCCTCTACACATTTGTAATAACATCAAGCAGCTTCAGGGATTAAAGACAATCTTGGAAGGTGATGAAGAGGGATGATCCCAACATGGAAAAAAATTGTTTTCAAGCTGTGAGGAATCAAGTGCCACCCAAAACGTATACATTTTCCAACTCTGTGTATGTGATATGTATGTGAGACTTGGGATCTCAATGATCGTGGGTTCCAGTCTGGAGGAAAACAATGTGAAAGAACTGGAGAACAAAACAGTCAAAATAGAGGGATGATCCAAGACCCATGAAGCCTGAGTGTCTCAGACCAAGTGGTAAAAAATGGGACAGACGTTACTTTTGAAAAAACAACTTATTTTCTCTTTGAGCTATTTCCTCAAAGCAATGCTGTTCCAATAAACTGCCAGAAAAAAAAACCCACCACAAAACACTCAGAGTTGTTATTAAACATAAACAGGGATATGCATAAAAAAGCCATACCTGTGCCAATGGTTATAACACTTTTGTTACATGGGGAGGGATGAGTTTTCTACAGTAAAATGTTTTTTTCACTCTGTTAAAGCTAATTATATTTCTTTTTCTCGCTGCAAACATTACTAATCGTTTTATTTATTCAATAGCCACTAAATGCATGCACTCACAACACATAACCAAGCATACACTAATTGCTGTAATACAGCAAAACACTTTAGTGCACTTAGTCTCAGTGTTCTAAATGCTTTATGTGCTTAAAGGCTTCTCTTAAACAAGGTTCTAGTAGTTTCATACCCTTTGTGTTTTTTTTTTTTATGAAACTGTCATATAATTAAACCAGAGACACAGTATGCTCTCAAGTGGCTAAGAAACATCCCTCCTTCCAACAAACCTACAAGCTCCTTAGTTCTTTACATTCCAAATTACCTCTTGGTCTGAAATAACAAAGCAGAAGAGAGTTTGTTCCAAAATTCACTGCTAGCAGTGTATAAGGACAAAAGAAAATAAACCTGAGATTGCTATTTCAGGAGAAACATAGAAGAATAAGGCAAGAAAGTAGGTTGCCATGATATTTTTTCTCATGCTCAGTTTAAGAGTATGAGTTAAAATGCAGGGCAAGGTAATGTGGTTGTCATCTGACAGAGAGCGTTAAAATTTTCGAAAAGAAAAGCACTCTTCCATGTTTCATTTTGCAGGTGACTTAGACATTCAGAGTGATGGCAGAGAACCTCAGATGATGATGATGAAGTTATTTCCACCCTCATTTAGTGCTCTGTACTCAAGTGGGCTTTACCACATGACCATGCAGTGCAAAGTTAACAGATTAGCCAGATGGACTAGCTGAAAACGATTTAAGATAACTCATTTCCTTCCAGCATGATGTGAATCCACAGAGGTTCAGCTACTGTGTGTCGCTGGAGGAGGCAGAGCTTGAAGTATGACAGGAGGTAGCTCTCTGAGTTGTTCCCTGGCCTCTGCTGGAGACATTAAGGGACCTGTCAGAGGAATGTCATCCAGAGTGAAAGACAATCTTAACCAGATAAGGAAACGATATCCATAATTGTAACATGTTAAGTAAGGATACAAAAGCCAGTGCTGACATTTCAACTTACTGGTCATCTTTGAAAAGCCAGCATAGCAGGTAACATTAAAATGTTAAACAACACACTTAAACCATACGATTAAGCCAGTACATAGAGATTTTAAGGGATAATTTGATGTCTGGGGGACACTTATTTTCTTGAAATCTCCTCTCACTTCTGGCTGTTGCTGCCTCCTGATGGCCTTACTGCTGTTGAATTACAGCTTTTAGCCTCTCTTTTTGGATGATGACAGCAAAAGAATAGGCAGGCTTATGCATATTTATCTCTCTTTCAAATACTCTCTCAGCAGGATCCTCAGGGTACCTGCCTTGATCCTAGCTGTGCATAGCCTGCAGAGTCAATGCTTTATTTGCAGCAGCAATGGGTGCTGAATGAAGTTAAGCCAGAGGAGGCCCACACAATATGTAAAGATTAGTAAATTCATACAGATATATCTTTTTGTCTTTTTATCAATTTTTTTCTTTTTTTTTTTCTTTTTCCAGCAGGTTATAATTGCCATAAGTTTAAAAATGTTGTTTTGAAGACCATTAACTTAGATTGCTACCTTGACTTAAAAGACTGCCTCTTGATATGGACAATTTTGGTTTACAAAGGCAATTACTGAGAGATTTGCTGTCTTTCTCTGTTTCCACAGAGGAGCACATTTTTCCTACATATTCCATTGCTGATGTTTTTATGAAGTTCATAGATGAGTTATTATGCCAATTACTCAGAAATTTTATACTTGACTATTTTTCATACTAAATATTTTTCGTCCTAAAACATTGGATATTGTCATGCAGTGCAATTGCAGAAACCTCTCAGTTATTTGGAATTAAATGTAACTGAGACTTGAGTTTGATTATATACATATTTAGTAGTTATCATCCACAATCCTACAAATGCCCAATGTAAGAAAAGTAAAATATAGAGAAATTAACAATTTTATCAAATCATATAATTGTTATTTTTTTCTTTGAATGAAACAATATCAAACAGTAATTACCATTCTCAATATTAAATGTGGTGATGAAGGAAGTCTTGAGCTTTCTTGATTCTTGTTCGTGGTGTAATATAAAATTTGCTGTTTTCTGTCTTTTCTATTTTAAGTCTCGACTTTGTCCTGTTTTAGGTAAGAGTTTAATGGTTGTGGTGTGAACAGAGTAGATGAAATGTGGAGTTTGCAGATTCAAAGATATTTAGTTTTGCGATGCATGACAGTGGTTATGCCTCATACTCTATTCTTAACTAACACATAATGGAGATGTGATAATTTGCTCTTGATCTTTATTCTTTTTACCCAATATTAGGTATCAGTTTGTACTATGTGGTGTCAAACCACCACTCTAATATTTGAATGCAGGAGGGCAGAAAGAGGGACAGATTCTTTAGAAATTCCCCAAGATTGCAGGCTGATTGTTGAAATTCTCCACATGTAAAATATTAGAATGACTGAAAGCACTCATAAAACAAGAGTTGCAGTGAACCTGCAAAATAAAATATACTAAGTTTCATGACATAATGATAGAGTCAAAACTTGTACCTTGATGACCAGGAAGCAAAGATAGGGAGGGGTTGATCTTCACCAAGAACTTGGAGCATGAGATTTTCATTGGTACCAAATTCAAGCATGTGAAAGTTGTGGGTGAGGCTGCAAAAATCTGCAAATAGATAGATAGATAGACAGACAGACAGAGTGATAGACAGTCAGATAGATAGATAGATAGATAGATGAACTATGATATCTGTATAAAGTAATAAATAGACATCAAGAGATTTTTATTTCCGTCCATTTGTTGGACTGCCATGGTGCATCTAAGTCACATTTTTAAGCTTTTTCAACAAGAGAAGCTAAACCATATTTGTTTCTTTTTATTCACTGCTACTGAAAACTGACATTCTCATCTGATCTCTTGAATCCAGCAGATGTCACATTAAGACACACACAAAAGCACAATGTTGATGATCAGATTTCGAAACCTGTCAGATCCCGGATACTTGGATGGGTCTGACAGACCCAATAATCAGGCAGTAGACAAGGGAGAGCTTTGTGGTAGGTTTTGGCTGGCCAAACGACTCCTTTGAGGTGGCAATCTAGGGAAATGACACAGGAGCCATCCAGGACCTTTTGGAGAGTGTCAGCTCTTAAGGAACATAAAGCCTTCAGGAGCTGTTAGTTGCCCAACTAAGGCTTGCTTGTTCCAAGTACATGAAAGCGTACAGCTGTCATCTCAGGAGACTCCTCATGAGGAAGGAAAAGACGGGACTATACATAACTGGACTTGAGTTGGCAAGGAATAGCATTTTTCTGTTTGGGCTCTCAGTGGGTGAAGTACCAGTCTATTTTGTCTCAGAAGTTAATGGTGCGGTATTAGTCAGGAACTATTTTCTATTTTACTCTTGGAGGAATCTTTTGCAGGATATATTTTTCTTACATGTACATAAGGGGCTTCTCAGATAATCTACACATTGCTTTCATAAATATCTGCCAGCAGCCTGAGGACCTCTGTCCAGATGTAGTGTCTAAGCTGTTTAACAGTATGTGAATAAAAAACTGCTGTGTTTATATGTCAGTGAATCTGATCTTGAGGATAGACTGGAAATATCCTGAAAGACAGTCTTGATATCATTATTGCAATTTTTTCTGATTCATTATTTAAAAAACAAAGCTGCATAATAGATTTGTGTAATCCAATATTTTAGATTTTCCCCCATGAACATTTAACTCAAGATCTAAAATAGATGTGTACACACACAAAAAAAAAACACCAAAAAACCCCCCAAAACAGCCAACCCCCCCCAACCTATCATGTACTATATCTTATATTATTTTCTTATCACAGAGAATATGCCTTGGGAATCATTTCGTCTGAAATGAATGTTGTGGTTCCTCCAAAATTTTGTTTCAAAACCATATTGTTTGCATGAATGTAAAGACAGCTGTTCCTAGGATCGAGTATTTTAAAGCCTTTTTATTAGGATGCAAAAAATCAATTTAGTGGATTCAGTGAATAATCCCACTACTTAAAACAAAATCCTCAAAACAAAATCCTCCTCCACCTCAAAATAAAAAACAGTATTAAAGATTTCCTGTTCTACAGTAGGTATAGAGAAGGTCTTAGGAATAGTTTACTTAATAGTTCTTGCATGAATGAAATTGCTTGGTTATTTTTGTGTACTATCAAATCCTTAGGGTACCTGTATAACTCATTTAGTGCAGTTGTTATGTTTTGGTATCTTATTTAATGATCTTCTGAATAAAGAGCTGTTTGGAACAGACAACATGCCTTTTGTTCTATTCAAAAAGAAAGAATAAAAAAAATAACTCCACATGGAGCAAAGGGATATGTGTATGTATCCATGAATGAGTTTATTCAAATTATCGTGAATTTTACAGGAAGTAAAGTACAACTTATAGGGTTATGTAGCTGCAGAGTACTATGCTATCATGGTACTAGAAATAGTAATAACAGATTTCTAAATGATTAATATGCAGGAGGCACTGAAGTACTAAGATTGCAGCTGCTTTTGAAGCTGAAATCCTTAGTGAAAACTTCCATTCTCCTCAAAAGTTTCCATTTACTGAAGGCAGTTTTTTCATGATAGAGGAATTAAGAGTTACTATTCCAAGACCCTACCTGTGGAGACTGAGGGTGTTATGAACATTATAATTTTTTATAAATATAAATATTACATGTGCCTCCGCTTTACCTTTGTGGTTTTACAGATTTCTGTGTTAGTTGAACTGAAAGAGGCTGGGAAAATGCAAATGGGAAATAAAATACAGACAGATAAGGGACTTAATGAGAAAATGTGTGGAGATGTTAACTGAGTATTCCTTATGTCTGGCTCCAACCAAAGAGCGTCAGAGCTGGCTGAGGCATGAGTCATACGTATTCGGAGGGAGAAAGGGAGGGGAATGTCAGGGAGAAAGGAGGAAAAATAATCTAATACTGAATTAAGTCTTGGTGGAGTAGTGCTAATTGAGGACTAAAGTGTATGAACTAGAAGATACAGGATATCCTGGAAAAAAGAAAGGGAGTTCCCAGCAGAGGATACTAAGAACAACCATTTGACCTCCATTCCCAATAACTTCCCTTGAATCAAGAAGCTGAGAAGTTTCAAACTGAGAGTTTTTAAGGTGAAACTGGCACAACTAAAGCAAGCTGGTCAGGAAAAAGAGAGAGTGGGTGGCAAGGGTCAGCAATGACACAAATCAAAGTCAGTTCAATCATTCAGTACAGGAATAGCAGTACTGAGGCAGAAATACTGATTGCTGTTAGTATTTTGGAGTTATCAACATCTATCTGCTGAAGTTTGAGAAGGCTTGTGGTTTGAATCTGTGTCTCAAGCAAATTAGCACCATTTTCTTGCTGGCCTCAGAAGACATTGTGGTATCCATGAGGACACAAGGAAGACGTTTTGAGGGCTATGAAATAGTACAAGAGTACAGCTCCAAGGAGAAGGCTTTACCATAAAGCAGGGGCTAATTTCATTACTGAAGGGTAATGAGGAACTTTAATGTGCATACATTGATAGATCATGCACTAATTTTCTTGTCTACTTTATATTATTTTCATTTTTTTTTACCATGGTAAGTCCATTTATTACAATTTGTGAAAGCATTCGAAAAAGAGTGAATCTTCAGGAATTTAATTATTAATGTCTCTTGATTTTTTCCAACTTTGATCTACTCATTCTCACCTACCATAGAACAAACTTCTTGTGCTTCTTCAAATTTCTGTGCTATTGCTTACTCTGCTTTACTTAGCAAGTTCCCTAACAGGACTGAATCAAATATTAGTGAAATAAAAATAAATTACATATAGTGCACTTAGCATGTGTTAAAAAATTGTATAGTCAGAGAAAAATACTGAATTTTATCCCATTTACATTTATCCAGGTAAATTCTCCATTGAAAGCCTCGAATTCTACTAAAATTACTTTAGTGTGTAGTTATACACATCAGTTTTCTTCCCACCAGCTCTTATCTATATAAAAATAAAGCTCTCCTTGTATCATGCTAGTCCAAGATGTGTATATTGTTAAAACCAGTATCTGCAGTTTCAGAGTTCAGAGCTATTGCTTTGAATGTTGTCACGGAGCTTACGCACGATCCTTACTGAATCCTTTGTATCATTCATGCTCTGATAGTCCCTAGGAAGTGTAGCAAAACATTCCTCTTCAGAAAAATGAAATTCAGCTAGCCATTTCTTTACATCCTGTACACCCTCAAAGAAACAAACACAGACAGAAAGACTGAAACTAATTCCATATTCCACAAAAGAGTTTTGAACTAAGAAAGAATTAGGAAGTAGTTTTGTATAGGCTTCATTATTGCTCATGACTACATGTGGTTAACCCCTCAGGTTTTATGTTTTTTCCATGGTAATGTGTTAGCTTGGATGCTAGAAATATCTAAAACTAATATCTGATGCTAACATCTAACACTAACATATGGAAGGTTATGCTTTAGGGAAAATTCAGCTTTCTTCAGTGGGTTTAAATATGATCTGTTTCCCACTTTCTTCTTTCTATTTAGGTAAGTATTTATTATTAAAGTAGAGTAAGAAAATTACTTTTTTTGAACAGTCTAAGGGATATCTTTGTTGAATACTTGCATATTATTTTGAACAATAAAGAAGTCTAGAAACTGTTCTAATACATACTACGCATGCCAAAGTAATAAAAGCTTGACTGAAATGTTGCTGCATATGGACTAAGATAATCTGAAAAGAATAAGTGTAGCTTTGCATAATGTTTTTTCTTTGGCAGTTTTTTTTCTCTGTATTTCTGTTCTTAGTCCTTTCTATCCTGTTTACTCCACAGGGCTCTGGTTTGTTTCTCTACTTCAGATAGGATGTTCTTATAGTTAGAGGAAGTAGAGAAGATCAAATGAGAGTGTGTGCTTGCAGAAAACACCAGTCCCTTCCCTTTAGCAAAATGTGTAAGTCTTCAGGGTTTAAACCTGGATGGTATCTGCATGAACAGCACTCTAAATCAGGTTTCCTTTGAATGTTAATGGTACAGCAAAAGAACAGGAAATACTTGTTGAGAAATCACTCATTGCATCCAGAAACAGACATCATCTGGGATTGCTGACATTAGACTGTAGGTAAGAAAATCCGTAAACCTGATTTCTGAATCCCGTGTTTTCACATCCTCCAGGGGAGAAAAACCCCACAACCTATGAGAAATGTCTAAATCTCTGTGAAACTTCTCCTTCAGTTTAAGATCAAGGAATGGAATTGGGAACTATAGCATTTATCAGACGTGATTCATAGCCAAAAGTTTAGGGAAAAACTTCAGAAATCCATGTTCTTTTAAAGTAATTAATCTTGAACTGCTCTGTGAACAAAGTAGATTTTCTTCATGTATCTGGCATAATTGTGGCAAATCAGACAGCTTATTTGATGCATATTTCTCTCATCTGGTCCCAAAATTCATGTTTCTGTGACCTGGATGGATATAGATTATGAATAAGACCTCTTCTGAGCATTCAACAAGGCAGACGGCAAAAGAAGATATGCTGTGCTAAAACAGCTTTGATGCCTTATTAGCAGCTTTCAGTAGTGTGTGAAGAAACATCATGTACTATTTGCACCACTTTCCAAGGCATGTCTTCATGTGAAAGAAGCAGCTGACATTTACTGTGAAAAGCAAAGGCTTTATTTAGATAGAGTGAGTGTTAAAATATCTGAAGCATGGTGCTTGTAAACCTGATTTCTGTTCACTTAAGCACTTCAGTGCTTTTCTGCTTGAAGTGCATCTGCCCCTTTGAGGATACTGAAAGTCTCTTTGACTCATCTTACTTAACTAAACTTTTAGCAAGAAAATGTGGTTACCAATAGGTGTATGAGAAAGGATTGCTCAGATTCCCAATTATAGATATTCATTGAGACTGATGGTATAGAAGGCTAAAGCTTATTAGAACACTAGTTTTGTATGACCAGTTGTAAGGGTTTGGGGAAACGGAAAAGGTCAAGTAAACATAAATACACATACACACAAATACATGCTTGTATATGAAGGCAATGTACATAATGCCTTCTGTAATACCTCTCTTAAGCCATATCTCATCACAAGACAATCTTTGCAGGGATGTAAAGTGATTTTTCTAGCCAAAAAATGAATGTCAATGTTTTTTTCAGGTGTTAAAAAATGCCAGTAGTTTCATAATTCTTGCTGTGTATTCTTAGCAGAGCTGGCCAAAATAATATCCTGTAGCTGATCTCACCCTAACATGGGTGTGAGCTGGAGAGTTGGATGGTACACCTGGTGGTCACTTTCCAACATTTACAAAATCAATTCCACGTCCTGTACAGTCACATTGGACCTGAAATGAACACACAGTTTGGAGTGGGAGAAGAGGAAAAGATGTGGTTGACAGAAACTTCAGTCTTCTAAGACAGCAGTAGACATCTAAAAAATGTCAGTTATTGCAAGGGTGATAGGAAGGTGCCCTGCTGGAAGTTGGAAGCAATGATTGGATAAAATAACATAGCTGACTCAATAAGGTGGAGTATTAATGTAAAATGAAGAAAATAGGGACAGATATTAAGTTGCTCCCAATATAACATAACAACATAGTGTAATGCAACGTAACATAACACATAACACAGCATACTTCTTTAAAAAGATGTTGCCATCCTTCAGAGTTGTTTACTTTCTGAAACTGGGTGCAACAAGCTTACGTCTGTCCTCTTCCAAGAACAAGGAACACCAGGCTCTTACCTGTCCTCCTGAGATTGGAGAAATCAAACCTGTGAGAGCTAGTATTTCAACTTTCCTATTGAAGTAGCACTCAGTCAGCAGCAGAAAGTGGAAGTGCACAAGCTAGAGACTAATCTTGTTTTTTGAGAAGAGTAACTGATATATGGGTATGCGACTGCACTTAATTTTTATCTAGTCTCTAGAAACTTGGCCCATGCTAAATTACAGGAGAATAGTACTACCCAGCAAAACAGTTTCCTCTGTAATTCCTTAAAAGCATCCTGTTTGTCGTATGGATTGTAAAAGTAGACTTACTGCAGAGTTGAACATATGTGAAATTTGATGTGAAGTAACAAAACAGACAGTAAGAGCAAAAGATATCATCCAGGTCACTGAGTTCAATCTCTCACAGTTTTAGATCCACTTATCATGTGGATTTCAGCTGTGATGATCTGAAAATCAGATATCTAGGTCTAAGCTAGTTACTCAGGCTTCCTTCAGGCCTCATGAAGAGAGAGGCACTTTGGGGGAGAAATCTTGCATCAAGAATTACCTATCTGTAAACAATCTGCCTTGGACTAGGCACTTCAGCTTTGAGAGTTACAAAGATGTCAGGTGAATCTTCATCTGAGCCTATAATGAGTCATAAAAGTTTCTCCCTACACAATGATCAGCATCAGGTGAAAAATATGGCCCAGCAAAAGAGCTAGTTCTCTGAAACAAAGGTGAAAAATAATGAAGCAAGATTTGAAGTAATAATCACCTTAGATGGTATCATAGAAAATATTTTTCCAATGTCATTGAGTGTGTGTTTGAGAGAGCTATCAAAAATTTAGAAAATATTTTTGAAATTAAAAGGGAAGTGAAATAGTATTTTGGATTAAATGGACATAAAGTAAAATTTTAGCAGTAAGTTTATATATTTATTGAATAAAAATTAGATTCTCAGATCTGACAGAAAAGACTAGCATGTGACGTGACTCTACTATGTATCTATGCAGCTAAAGAAATCCTCAAAGACAAGTAGCATAAGGAAGTGTTGAAAAAAAATTGCAATGTGGAAAACTTATTAAGGATTAAATTTTTGTTTTAAAGGATGTGTTCTGTGAAACTGCTGAGGCCACAGATTAAGAATGAGCTTATTTATATATGTCAGAGTGGAAATTTTGGCACTTGAAAAATATTAGGAAGGGTTGAAAACTTTCTCTAAAAGGGAAGTTGACTTACAGTGTGTGACATGATATTGTATATGCTGCAATCTTGAGGTCTTGATTCCATAAGTATTTGTGAGTGTGCTGAAGTTTATTTACTTTGAGTAATCTATCCGTACAAATAAACTACTCATCTTTCTTTAACATATCTTTGTTATCAGTGGCATGAGTATTGCCTTCTTTTTCATCTTACAGATTATATATTTTTTCCTGGAAGAATCATGAATCTAAAAGAGATCTTTACATTTGCTATTCTGTTACTAGCAAAAAATGTGTTATTGAAGTTTTGAGCTGGCATTCATAATTTTCCTTTGAGAAGTGTTTGTGATTAGTGTTGACATTTTTATAAGATTTTATGCACTATCAATAGAGATTTCAGAATTTGATTTAGTTTTGGAACTGGAGACTGAAGCTGTAAAATTTGCATCTGTATTCCAAAATTTTGTAATATATTTTTATCAGATGTACACTATTTCTTCACGTCTTTAAGAAAAAGGGACTTAGTGGTCAATTGGTGAAGGCAAAGGCAAGAAGGAAAGAAAGCAACTGAGAAGGCAACACAGTGTCTTAGACCATATTGTCACAACAAGACACTATTTGACCTGTCACAAAGGAAGGAAACAATTTTTCTAAAGCTGCTAATAGCTCCGCATGCCTGACTTTGTACCTGCTTTTTAGAAAACAGTAGAATCATAGAATGGCCTAGGCTGGAAGGGACCTTAGAGGTCATCTAGTCCAACCTCCTGTCATGGGCAGGGACACCACTTCTCGACTAGACCAGGCAACACATGGGGACCGAGCAGGAATCGAACCCGCGACCTCAGTGTTGACATTGTTGTCAGCACCGCGCTCAAACCACTGAGATAACCAGTCCCCTCAGTACTTGCTGAATGCTACTTTTCTCTTCAAACTACTTAAAGCTGGCCGCCTACAATCTGAGACAGCATATAAATAATAAACTGCTGCTTGAAAGTAATAGATAGGATTCTGATCCCCTGCTCTAACAATGTTCCAAGACCATTTGCAGGTGTAAATAAAGCTATGAGTAAATTACAAAAGTTTCCATGGCTCTTGTGCTCCATCAGTTTCCCAACCCATACAAAACATTTGATTTTAACAGACAAAACCATGCATTTTTCCTTCACCTTCTTTTTGTTTGAGCTAGATTAGTTCCTACTGTGGATTTGAGGAGATTACTGGCAATACAAGAAGCTTTTGCAGAGGACAAAGCCAGTTCAGCGTGTACGCATGTCGTAGAATCATAGAATTGTTTCAGTTGGAAAAGACCTTTAATAACATTAAATCCAACCATTAAGTAACTGTTATATCAGCCAATTTGTAATCCAGGGTAAAGAGAATCATAGAATCATAGAATCATAAAATTATAGAATCATAGAAACATAGAATCATAGAATCATAGGACCATAGAATGTTCAGGGTTGGAAGGGACCTCTAGAGATCATCTAGTCAAGCCCCCCCGCCAGAGCAGGATCCCCTAGGGCAGCCACACAGGAATGCATCCAGGAGGGTTTTGAAAGTCTCCAGGGAAGGAGACTCTACACCCTCTCTGGGCAGCCTGTTCCAGTGCTCTGTCACCCTCACGGTAAAGAAGTTTCTCCTCATGTTGAGGTGGAACTTCCTATATTCTAACAAAATTATGGGCTGCTGTTCAGGATCAGTTGTTTTACGATGACCCAAGTTATCGGTGAGCACGTAGCCGAGGCGGCAGCAATTAATGTGGCAGAGAATAATCTGACAGAGTACAGATGACAGAGCTGGAAGTTTAGGCTGCTTTATGTTTGGGACCAAAGGGTGGAATATCTGTTTTAATTACATTTAGCTTTTGAGACTTTGACTTTCACATGAAGAGGATAATTAGAAAACAGTCCTGCTCCAGGCTTGAAGCCTGCTTTTCACATCCACACAGCTTAGGGTGGAATGTCAGGACTTGTGCTAAGCGTCATATTCCCAGGGGCTCCAAGCTCAGCCTCTGGAACTTAAGGATTAGCAAGTTAGACCCTTTGACTTGTGAATGCATATCAAGTCACTGCCTGGAGAGACGGAGTGAATAAAGTACAGGCAACAGCGTTAAATTTTGCCTTTTAAGTTTTTCATTTGTTAAAACCAGTAACATACAGGTTCCATTCAGTTCAGATAATGAAATAACAGTTTCCCAATAGAAGATAAATCACCGTATTCTCAGAAGAGAACACAAAGTTTTTAACTGGGATACCTTCACTATTTTTTTTTTTTACTTGTTAACACTTCGATATCTACGTAATTCAATACCACTATACTTGGAGATGGAGTGTAAGAGTATTAACTACCTCAAATAAAGCTTGAAATATCACAAGTCACTTCACCTCCTGCCACCAATACCCATCGCTCTTGCAAGAAAAAAATATACCCTGTAAGAGCTTCAAAATTCACTGTTTCTACTGAGTTATAGAAGGTGCTAAGGATGCTTATGTGGCTTATGCCACAGGTGAGCACGCTCACATGTTAGCTGAGATAATTCTTTCAAAATCGGTGGGAATGTTCCTGCATTGAAGCCAAGGGCCATCCTGAAGCCAAAGCTAAATCTTCCTTCAACTGATGTCAAACCATTCAGAACATTCATGAGATATATCATGACATCTAAATAGTGTTTAAGTACTTTGGAGTGCCCAGGATCCTATACTTAAACCGCTAGAAAGGTGCACCAGTATTACAGATCAAACAGAAAGCAAAATACAGCTAAAAAACTCTGCTAAGAAGAAATAGACCAAAACAGTGTGATCTTGAATCACTGCTGAAGTGGCATAGACATCTATAAAATATATGATTTAAAAAAAAAATAAATCTCTCCTACTCAATTTTTTGAAAACAAAGCTGTCTGACATCTGAAACAGTAATGAACAGACTAGAAGGAAAGTCACTTTACTAATGAAGAATTTCCTTTGTTTTTCAGGTACTAAGTGGAAAAGTCTTCCTAGTTTCTTTGCAATATACCACCATCTGGTGGAACTAAAGAGACAAAGCTTTTGGGTGGTTAACTTGTCTTAATAACTGACAAATTTAAGTTTCTTAGTACTAATTGACTTCAGCGGGCCCTTAAGGCTTTAGTGTACCAAATCATTTATGTGAAATTTCCACATTGCTCTATTCAGATTGTTTACTTCAAACAATTATTTAATTTTAAGGGATTTACTTTTAAGGGACTTAAGGGTGTTCTTAAAGCTAAATAAACAGTATTTCTTAAAATATCTGCTCTGTAAGACAAGACAGAATTTTGCACATGATGATGTAAAATGCTTCAAAATATTTTACTAAATATCATACAAGATTTATTATACAGAGTATAGGCTCTTGCTGCATATCCTACGTATTAATAGAATTTGATTTCTTTGTCTTTCAAAAACGATTTAGCAAAATGACTTTCTTTTTGCTATTTAGTTTTTTTTCCCCTCATATTTTGGTTAAAAAATTTTTTGGGAAAAAAATCAAGTCATATCACCCATACACTTTAGGAACTAAATTTCATTTTACACTGCACTGAAAGTTCACATTTTACCAGCATTCATGCTGTATGCTGATATATGCTGATAGCTGAAAGTGTGATTTCTCTGAGGTTAGCATGCACTTTCTGTGTTGTCACCAACAAATATTGTTAAATATTGTGAGTACAAAAAGATTAGAAATAAAATATATAACTGCATCCTGGGATGTATCAAGAGAAGTGTGGTCAGCAGGTCAAGAGAGGTGATTCTCCCCCTTTACTCTGCTCTTGTGAGACCCCCCTTTACTCTGCTCTTGTGAGACCCCACCTCAAATAGTGCATCCAGTTTTGGTGCCACCACCATAAGAGGGACATAGATCTGTTGGAGCGTGTTCAGAGGAGGGCCACAAGGAGGATCCAGGGGCTGGAGCACCTCTGCTATGAGGACAGGCTGCAGGAGCTGGGACTGTTCAGTCTGGAAAAGAGAAGACTTTGGGGGCACCTAATAGCTGCCTTCCAATACCTGAAGGGAACCTACAGGAAGGCTGGGGAAGGACTTTTTACAAGAGTGTCCACTGATAGGACAAGGGGAAATGGGTTTAAGTTGAAGGAGAATAGATTTAGATTGGACCTTAGGAAGAAATTCTTCAGTACGAGGGCGGCAAGACTTCGGAATAAATTGCCCAGAGATGTTGTGGCTGCCCCCTCCCTGGAGGTGTTCAAGGCCAAGTTGGATGGAGCCTTGAGTAGCCTGATCTAGTTGAGAGGCGTCCCTGCCCATGACAGGGAGGTTGGACTAGATGATCTCGAAGGTCCCTTCCAGCCTAGGCCATTCTATGATTCTATGATTAAAAAAACCATCTTACTAGAAAAATATGGGGGGACAAGAGAAGTACTAAATAATTATGTTCTTTTTTTTTTCTTTTTTTTCTTGTGGAACTAAATATTCTGCTCTGGGGCAGTTTTCCAGGATTCTCAGTGTTTTCAATTATCTTTTGCCAGCTGCTAGGCTCTGAGGCTAAATGCTCAGGCATCCCAATTGTCCACCAACCAATTATGTGGGGAATTGAGGTCTGGTACAACCAGATGTTGGGAAACTGTCTCCAGAGAGACTTAAGCAGGCTTATAGCTAGGCACCTTATGGAGTCTTGGACACCAGCAAGTCAGCAAAATCTTGCCAGGGGAATGAAGAGTCTTGCTGAACTAAGGGACATGGTCACAGCCAAGTGGTCAGCCTGTATGTCAGCTTCTGCTGAAGTTTTGGCAAGATCACCCAGCCATCAGGAGTGTGCCAAGGGCAGACAACTGCCATTTTTTGATGGGAAAATGTTTTGTGACAACATTTTGACCAGGCCTAATAGCACACTGTGGACATAACTGTGGCATTGGCTTTGTAACAACTGTCACTCTCATCTTTGATAGAAGGATCCCCTCCGGTTTTCAGAAAGCCAGAGGAGATGTAGCTGTCTGGAGGAGGCCTTTGGTGCTATAGAGCTGCTGATCCCTTCCAGTGTGCTGGGGAGGAAGAGATTTCAACAGTGGTGTAAAAAAAGTGCAGAACATGGTGTATGTCCACAAAAGCTGCTGCATGTACAAGGTGGGAGAGTCTGTTTCTCTCGCTTGCTGTTTTCTAGTGATGCTGTGTTTGGGATCACACACCCTGTAGCTATGCCCAGCACATGGAGACACCCACTTATGGGCCTGGGTACTACCTTTTGCAAGAATAGAGGCTAACTGTTAAATTTGGTTAATCCAGAGTGTGACTCTTCTCCTGCATACTAAAACCTGAAAGGGTTAAGAATTAACTTTTTAAAAAATGGGCCTTTTTTTTTACTAAGATCATTACTGTGTACAAATTAAGTGTTCTTTTTTAAAATTTATATATTTTAATTTGAATTCATTTTTGAAGAAAGAGCCTAGAATAATTTAATTATACCATATAAATCATTTTCATAGAGCACCTAAGCCTGCGGGACAGGGACTTCAGTTCCACTGGGAACAAAGGACTGAGTTTAAGCTACACTGCTTAAAGTAGAAAGTGCAGCCAAAACGACTCAGGAGATTTTACCATTTTAATGTCACAGATATTTATGAAGCAGGGAATCCACCTATCAAACTTACAATAATATTTAACAGCTTTGTTGCACCTAATATTACCACTTTGTAAGCAACTGTTCACTCTTTTTCAATCACGTGACAATGAGTGTTTCATGAGTTAATTGTGTCTTGTAACATGAATCCGTTTTGGATATTTTTAAATAGGGTGGGTTAAATTTTTGTTTTCAACCTATAATTATGTTAACCTTTAGAAAATGAAAAACAGTATAATTGCTATCCATTTTTAAAATTTGTGTGGGTTTTTTTTTTTTTTGACAAATATACTACTTTTTAATAAGTCCCCTGTTTCATTTTTAAAACTAATGTGACATGGCTATATTACATTGCTCCATTATCTGAAGTTCTCTTGCACCACTGGGCAGCTGATTGTCTGATGATGCCAAGGCAAGTGGTGCAGTCAATATGACAGAGAGATGGAATGTCACGCAGAGGGACCTGGACAAGCTGGAGAAATGAGCCCATGTGAACCTCATGAGGTTCAACAAGGCCAAATACAAGGTCCCTCATCTGGGCCAAGACAATCCTTATCAGTACAGGCTGAGGGATGATGTGATAGAGAGCAGCCCTATGGAAAAGGACTTGGGGGTACTGGTGGATGAAAAGCTGGAAATGAGCCAACAATACACACTTGCAGCCCAGAAGGCAAATCACATCATAATTAATATGTGAAGAATGAAACATTGAATCATTGATTCCGCTTTGTTCTCCAAGGGAGACAAGAGAACTTTATCAGGGCTAAAGCAAATTTCCCAGTCCCCATTTGAAGACTTAAAAAAGACAAGTAGTCTCACTCCCATCCTTGATCATCTTTTCCAAAGAATAGTCACCCTAACTGATAAAAATTAGAAAAAAACGGTTCACGTAGAGTTTGTCAAGAGTTAATTTGCAGCTATTTATTTATTATGCTTTTCTCCACAAAATTAAATATGACTCTTAGTATACAGTAATTTTTCTTTGTAAAACACCTTATAAATGTCACTTACAATACCTCTTATTTTTTTTTCCTAAATTTAATGCTTTCTGTATTTACTGTATGAAATGGTTCAGGCTCAAATCAGAGCTGATTCTGGATTTTTTTCGCAGGTAAATTCAATTTTGTGAGAAATGGTAGCGGTCAGTGGGGAAGAGAGACCATGCTGTAGGAGGAATCAGCTGTGGCAGTAGGAAGTTGGGGCGAGTCCAGGAGGCGGGCATCAGTACACTAGTGGCAAAGGAGAGAGGCAGGATCTTTGTGTGGGTGTGAAGGTAGTAGCTGTGGATACTGTAGAGCTTATTTTTACTAGGTGAGCCAGACAAAGGCATAAAAAAATGGGAGCTTTCAGAAATTTGGCCTTAGAATTGAGGCT
Source organism: Apaloderma vittatum (assembly GCF_000703405.1). NCBI lineage: Eukaryota > Metazoa > Chordata > Aves > Trogoniformes > Trogonidae > Apaloderma > Apaloderma vittatum. Next base: position 165,924 of record NW_009708536.1, on the reverse strand, counting down.
GGAAAGGATCAGAGGTATTTCACATAGCTGGCTGTTTAGAGGAGTGAGTAGTGCGAGTGTGCTGGGTGACGAAGGAGAAGAGGCACTGCTGAGTTTCTGACCCACACTAGATAGAGCTCCTCCTGGCATATCTCAGGACTTTATAGTCTTTCTGTGGACCCTTGCTACTTCTAAATGAAATTCCACCTCTTCCTCTCCTCTTCTCTGCTGACCAGAAACGGAGGCTGAAGAGGAGAGGTTTGGGTATGCCCTACTGCTGCTGCAGAGGCAGAACATGTGTGGAAGGGGGTCAGATGTCTCAGCTGAAAGTCATGAATAGAAGACTGTTGTTCCCTATGTCCTTAAAGGAGGGAGAGGTAAGAGTACTCTTTTACGTTTCTGTGTAAGAAAGTATATGATTCTGGAGATCATTCCTGCATAATACTGGAAAATCAGGCTGTTAATTGATATATGAATGCTTACCTGCCTCAATAAGACTACATGCTAAGGCAAGAAGAGGTGGCTTCCTGCATAATATTTGTCTTAATTCTTTGGCCTTTATTGATATAAATATTCAAAGCAAAAAGTACGTTTTTTTTAAATCTGCACATCCAGAATGGCATGAAATGATGGGAAAAGTATATAATCAGGTTGTTTTAAGCATTAGAAAAGAAGTTCTTTACTATGAGGGTGGTGAAACACTGGAAGAGGTTGCCCAGAGAGGTGGTGCAAGCTCCGTCCCTGGAGGCATTCAAGGTGAGGCTTGATGGGTCTCTGAGCAACCTGGTCTCGTTAATGTCCCTGCTCACTGCAGGGGGGTTGGACTAAACGACCTCTAAAGATCTCTTCCAGCCCGACTTATTCTGTGTTTCTATGATTAGGGAGGGAATAACTGTCACTCAACAGTTGTAAAAGAGGATATTTTTCAGCTAATTTCACAGAAGAACTTGGGGCCAGTAGGTGGCACCCTTATTCCAAGTAACAAACGGGGGAAAAAAAAAAAAAAAAAAAAAAAAAGGGCAAGCTGAACATTAGCACAGAAATCGCGAATATTTTCCCTCCCTGTTAGCCACTGCAGACTCCAGCACACACCCCATGATGAGCGCTGGGCAAGGCTAATGAGGGTTTGACAAGGCACCATGTGAGCTGTGGAAGGGCAAAGGGTTGGATTCTGTTATTGACAGGCTCTTATTGCTGGACTCACACTGCAGTTTTCTGCAGTAGGGAGCTTTAACCATTTTGGAATCAAGATTTTATGCATACACCAACTTGTTATTCACACAAAGTACATAAACCTCTGACCCACAGATTTTACTGCTAGTGAATGTGATTAGTTCAGTAAAGCTAAAAGATAGTTAAAAACTTACTGCTAAATTTGTGAGAACACTACATTTATTTTTTTTAGTATTTTACTGAGACAATCTTCTTTACTGTTTTAGACAATTCTTAGAATATGGAAGGAAGGTATGAAGAAAAGTTAGTTTAATAACATAGAACATTATTTAGTCAATATATTGTTCCTTGTAGATATACAAATTGAAATTATTACAGCAAAACATCAGTGCCTGTGAAATAAGAGCCAGGCACAATATGTTACAGTAGAATGGACACCAAACCAACCCACAAGTTTTCATACAATGAATGCAGTTCAGTTTCAACTGAAATTGAAATAAAATAGCAAACTGGCAGTAAATATTGCTGTGTTGTTTTAGTTGTGGTTTTTTTTTTTTAAAAAAAAAAGTATAGGGACTAGAATCTTCCATTTAAAACATCAGTTTGAGTACTCTTTGGGACGGAAGTGTGGGAAGAAGTTGAATAAACAGACAAAACCATAGGATACTTGTCACTCACTCAGTCCAATGAACACCCGAAGTCTTGTTCAAGCTGGTCATCCAGGTCATATTACAGCTTGTTGCAAGAGAAGTACCCCAAGAGTTTGCCATCTCTCCCTGTCACTTAAACTAAAATGCAGTGAATAGCTCTCTGGAGACAGCATTTCTCTCTACTGACTACAGATGGTCCTGCAATGTTTGTCTTAAAACCCATGCCTCAGTCTTAGGTTGCTATAGTATTGAGTTTTATTGCTGTTTTTTATCATGGAGAATAATAATAATACTTGGTCACCATCTGAAGCTTCTAAAGGGTGTTTATTACCTAAGATCCTATATCATGTTGATCAGCTCTGTATTTCAGATGTCTCCAATATCAAATAATTTCTAAAATGGCACTGAACATCAATACTCGTAAAGATTAATCCTAACGAAGACTGATTACAAACTTTTTCCATATATTGACTAGAATCAAGTTATACTAATTTGAAAATGATGAAAGGTTAAGTTAGTTTTCTTTCCCTTTCCACTCCATTCTTTTTGTTTTTCTTAACATTTAATTTAAAACAAGCAGAATTGCAAATGTGAGATATTGTGAGTACATCTTCAATATGTTTACATTAATCTGAAACGGAAGGTAAAAAATAATTTTCAATTAAAAAAAATGAGACTGTATAATCAAATAAACCAAACAGGCTGATAACACCCATACAGACAAAGTTCATCTGGTAATATTTGCTTAACTGAACTCAAAAATGTGCAAAACTGAGAATCCAGCCTTCACACTGAAAACTTGCGTGTAATACTAGCAGAGATCTGCTGTCTCCAAATCTAACTTCATTGATCCTCTTAGACCGCTATTTTTTATTTTAGTAGTAAAAAAAAACCAAACAAAAAACTGAAGAAATAGGAAATATCAGTTTGCCTGAATTGTTTCTTTAAGTGTCACTTCAGAGAAAATTATTCATGTGAGTGTAAATTTTATTAGTTCACATTCTTCAGTTCTATTTTCTCTATTCTCTCATACCTTCCTGAATCCATCTGATATTGATCTGTGCTACAGCTCTCTGACATCTCTAAGTCTCTACTTGCCTCCAAATGGGCCTGGCTGCACTAGCACCTTTTTTCCCTAGATGTCATTTTTTTTAAAAATTGCTTTACTGAAGGTCATAACTTCTGTGTCCAGCCCTCTGTGAAATGGAAAGGACTGATGTACTTTTATCCTTTCCAGTCTTACAGTGTCTCTCCCATCCTATAACAGAGTTTTCCTGATATAATTTTTAAGACTGAAAGCTCCTCTTCCTGCATGCAGAAAATTGGAGTTATTTAATGCTTTTCGAGATTGTCTTTTCAATCTTAAAAACCCAAGTGATTGTGGAAATTACAGTAGAAAATTCTACAAGATTTAATTCAATTAGTTTTCTGTTTTCTATCCCTAGGTTTACAACTATGCCACAAAAACACTGCTTTTCCTTTTTCCCCCACAACATTCGTTTCGTGCTGCCATAACTTTGCATCCTCTCCCTATGAAGGCTGTTTGCTGGCAATGAAAACTGCCTCTACCACTGTCTTCTGCTCTGAGTGTCTTAGGTGAAGTAGGAGCCTTCACAAAGTAGTGGGAAGTGTGGGATATGCTGACGGTAGACATCTAAACACAGATGATGGGACAACTCCAAGGTTCTGCAGTAGTGTCTGCGCCTGTTTTCTGCAACCTCATGCACTCTATCAGCAATTATCACTGATACGCTGTGCACATTTTTTTATCTTTATGCCTTCAGTATGTACTAAAAATATACATGTTCTCATGGATTTTGGAAAAGAATTGATAGATTTATAAGCTCTAATTGAAGGATTTATTTATTTTTAATACAATCAGAAGAGGAATCTTAGATTTTTTGCTTTTAATTTTCCTAACTCATTCATAAAGATCCTGATTTATACACACCTGTCTTTACCAGTCTGCTAGAAACAACATTCACCTCCTTTGCTATGGAGACTTAAAATCCATATCTGGTATTCAAATAAGTCCTAATTTGTGCATGCTAAGCTGCAGTTCTCAGATTAGTATGATATCAGAGTGTGGAAAATGCTTGTCTATAACGATAGTTAGCAAAAATGTAGGAGGAGATATGAATGAAATTAAGGGTAATTTATTTACAGATATTGCTTTTTTTAAGATAGATAATCTAACAGGTGATGACTATTTTGGGAGAATTTTCCTATGGCCATGAGATTAAGTTTTATGTAAAATTATAAAAGACCAAAGAAGAAGAAAAATCAAATCAAAACTTTTACAAATGAATGACGAGAACACATGGAGACCTAGGCACAGCTTGTGACTGTGACGTAGTTTCACTTTGTGGCCTTGGTAACTCTTACTATTTCCCTGCTTTATTTCATCTGCTTGAGTTAATACGTTTTTCTTTCTCTCTCTTGATTTATCATTTTTATGTCTTGAGATCTGTGACAATAAGAAGATTATTATACATGCTAATACAGATACTAAAGGAAAGGAATTATAAATATCTCAGGGGCAAGAGACAGCTGCTTAGTCATTAGCTGATAGTGTCTAATGGAAACACATTAGCTCCAATCCCTCAGCTATGCCAGCACAAGCTCAGATATGGCCAAATGGTAACTGAACTAACATCAAAGCTTTTATTTCTCGCTTGGTTATAATCTGTATTTTATTCCTCTTATTGATTCAATATCTGACTCACTGGATACAATGCAGGGAGGTGATGGAAAGACAGTAACAGAAGTGGGGCAACACCACAACCTCCTATTTTCACTTTAGGAGAAATGGCAGTAACTGATTTTAACTGAATTTTGCATACCTCTGAATACAAATTCTTAAAAAACATCGGCACTAACAGCATTTTTCATTCATGGCCGTTGTTTCAAAGTGCTGCCACTAAGAATAGTTTAATGATTAGAGATAATTTTCAAATTAGGATGTGACCTTTGTTTTGCTTTGTTAGTGACTATCCCCTTCTTATATCTGATTCCCATTCAGCAGCTGTAGAATTGCTGCATTCAGGTTCGAGGAACAGTTTAAAATAAAGTAATTTCTCTGCTTTGCCTGTTTAGATGTAATCCAGTGTGCCACCCTACATGCTCACTAACAAAGGGTGGCAGGGAATTCCAAAAGAAAAATAACCTCCAGTAACAGTGCTCTGGCAATTTAGTCCCACTTCCTTCTGTATCCTTTCTTTTATAGTACTAAAAAAGAAATTATAAGCTCAATTTACTAGATGAACTGTTTCTTAAAAATAGTTCCCATTCTGATTAAAAATACCCCAGAAAATCCGACCAAGAAAACCCTCAACAACTTCCAAAGAGAAGTTGTTACATGTCCTCATCTGGATTCCAATACAGCTGAAAAAAGAAAAAATAAAATAAACCCCACAAGGTACCACCTTGGGTTCATAACAGGCAGTGATTGCTTAGACACAGCAGAGAATTAAAACAAGGAGCAAAGGGGGGGGAGAAAAAGTGCATTAGCACTTAGGAATATGTTGCAAATAGCAGTCTGAGTGCCAGAAACTCTGTTCTGAGGTGCCATATGGGAGAAAAGATCTGTTTTCCAACAAAAGAAATAAAAAATTAACAATTCTCCTGAAGGCTATAAACATTTTTTCCTAATTGTTTCTTTGTGTCTGTCTTATTTTTTGTCTGAAAACTTCAGTGAACTGAAGCAAACAGTGAGAACAAAAATAATTCCTGATTGTGAAATTTTGTGTCATTACATACCCAAACTGAGAACTAGGTCTATTAACACAAGCGCAGTAAAGGCAGTTAAGCTACAGAGTGTAGCGTTTCAGAAGTGTGGGACAAGCAGGTGAAGTTCTCATAAGAGTCCTAGGAGATGCACATCCTATTTATCAAATTGTTAATTCTTTCCTTTGGAACAAAAACCGTGTGGAAGAAAGATGCTTTTCTATAGCTTATATTGAGATGAGGAAGGAGGCTCTCTTCCACACTCTTGAGATTCAAAGGTTCAAATTCATCAAAAATCTGCTTTAGCATGTGCTTTTGTGTGAGAGAAGGGAGTTTAAGTTTCTAGTTTCTTATTCTGAGTTAAACTAAAGATCATGTTGCCCTTAAAAGGCTTTGAGGTTATTTTAATCATCTCAGTCTATTTAATTGCAGCATTAAATTGAAGAAAATAAAATAAAGAAGGGGAAAAATAGCTATATCTTTTGGTTTTCAGCTAGTATTGGAAGTAATTTGCACCAGGGTAATTCAGATAAGCATCTGGCCTACAAACTATTCTGGCACAGACAAAGATTTTTTGGTTTTTTTTTTTTAGAACTAGGAAATTTTCCAAGATGTCCTGACTACTGGGAGCAGAGTGTCTGACCAAAGTATGCTCACCAGATGGTAGATGTTTCTATGTGGGTAAATATTAAAAGTTCTAAATCTATGCAAACTGGGAAGTAAGGTTGGGAAAGGTTTGCTGTTGTTTTTCAGCTTTCTTTGCCTCTGCAGCTAATAAATGTGAGAGGAAAAAAAAAAACCACAAAAGAAAGCTGTTTAATGGAAAAAAAAGAGAAACAGCTCCCAATCCGTTAGAGGATCTGACCTATTGTTAATGATTACTTTGGAAAACTTTAGAGTTAAAAACCTTTTCTTTTTTCTTTTTTCTTTTTTCTTTTTTCTTTTTTCTTTTTTCTTTTTTCTTTTTTCTTTTTTCTTTTTTTCTTTCTTCTTTCTTTTTTTCTTTTTTTCCTCTTTTTTCGTTTTTCTTTTCTCTTTTCTCTTTTTTCTCCTTTCTCCTTTCTCTCTTCTCTTCTCTCTTCTCTCTTCCCTCCTCCCTCTTCCCTCCTCCCTCCTCCCTCTTCCTCCTTCCCTCTTCCCCCTTCCCTTCCCTTTCCTTCCCTTCCCTTCCCTTCCCTTCCCTTCCCTTCCCTTCCCTTCCCTCTTTTGTCTTTTTTGTCTCTTTTCGTCTCTTCTCTTTTCCTCTTTTCCTCTCTTCCTCTCTTCTCTTCCTTTCTCTTCTTCCCTTCTTTTCCCTTCTCTTCCCTGGCTGGATACTGAACGGAGGCCTATGGTGCAATAACGCATGTCCAAGAAGTCTTCTAGGTGATGTAGCATGGCAAATTTGGCTC
>NW_009708536.1:119923-158982 GCF_000703405.1 Apaloderma vittatum | reverse complement strand
AGACAGCTATTTAACTGAAACATCTACATAAATGTCAGCTGGGTTAGGAATTTATCACGTATTTAAAACCACGTAGGCAGCTAGAGGGTACATCTACGCAGCACGGTATAGTCTGACCAGAAAGCAAGCTGTCTTACGTGGCAGAAGATTTATAGCTGAAGTGGCATAGCAAAGTAGTGCGAAGTTAACAGAAAAGTTCCCACTAAGTGCAGCGAGATTTAGATCACGTATCCACAGAGGCACATGAAATGGAAGAAGTGTCACAGTGAAAAGGCAGGGCAGAAGGAGAAAATGTTCCTTAGCTTTCTTTGTACTGAACCTTAAATTACTAAGACAGCTTCTAACTCTTCATTCTCCTCTTTCTACCAGAAACCTACTGATTACAATGCCTTTCTCTTTATTTGTTTTTTTTCACTGTGACTGTGTGCCTGCAGTAAACAAGTGAGTAGAAAACTCCAAATGTGAAGAAAGCGATGACAGAAATAGGTAGCATAGAAATAAAACTAATTTTTTCACTCTCCACTTCTCAGGAAACCTATTCAATGAAAATAAATAAATAAAACCAGCTACTAGTTACTAACTATCAAAACAATGAGACATGTTGATCAAAACTTTGCAATTTTTTTTTTTTTTAATGACAGTAGAAGATAGCTATTCTATTTAGCATAAAAAGATTGAATTGCACTGAACTAAATGCAACCAACCTGATGGGGATCTGACTTAATTTTGTGGAGATGATGGAAGCACATGATAGAAATAAACTGGAATTTGTTAAGCAGAATGGGAGAAACATGATGACTTGTTAGCAGAAGAAATAGAAGTTTGAGTAAAGGTAATATTCTACTAGCATGCTCTTAGTTGTGCATTATTTTTCTCACAAAGTCCTCAAAGATACTGCAGTGGTTTGTTTTTTTTAGAACAGATAAATACTTAAATATACTTCTATGGTTTAGATACCATTTCTCAACTATGTTTTAAGTACAATGGCAGAATCCAGTTTCTTACAAGAATACACATGTGGCTTCTATTACCTTGCTCAAGAACGTTTATGCTAAAAATATTGAAAAGAACAAGTATATTTCCTTCATTTAAAAGAGAAAAAAATAAGCTTTCAAGCAGAAAAAGAGAAGAAAAATATTTTGTCAATAGTTTGTAGTCAAGGTAAATGTGTTAATTATAATCAATATTCAGGAAAAGTAACATCTGTTTACGAAATACATGCAACAGCTTGGCAAGAGATACTACGCAAGAGATTATATACTATGGAACTGGCTTAGTATCAGAAGAAAGAGTGATTAGCTGTAAAAAAGTTAATGTCCAAATTATTTCCGACACACTGCTTTGATCAAAAAGCGGTTTCCCTCCTTAGCCAGAGAGCTTAAAGTCTTTGGTGCAGAAGGCAGCTATAAATGTATTTTTTTGGACCTATTTATTAAGTCTCTTATGCACACACATGCGTGCAATTAATTACCTAAAAAGCCTTACCTGACTTCTTGTTTGTTTGATTTTGTACGAGGAGCAGTTAACACAAACATGTTTGAGAAAACATTTTATCTCCTTTGAGGGAATATATCATGTATTGTATATCATGTATCTTATTTTGAATGCTTAAAAAAACCCTCATGCCTTTGAAAAAGTTTACTGGCTGTGTTGTGTTGTTTATTCCCCAAATGTAACAGTTTCTGTGTAAAGTAAAACTACTACTTTCTGAAAGCAAAATATGAGTGCGCAGATGGAAGTGAGTTGAGGTATCAGGAAGAAGGAGGACTACAAGTTTAATTTAATAGACAATTTTGAGGAGAGTAGGGAGGTAAAGTACAGAAGAAATTACATCTTTGAAAAGTAGCAGGCAGCCACTAGAGAGAAGACGTTTTGGACTTTTTTTTTTTTTTTCATCTTAGAAAGCTGCTGTTCGGCTTTGTGAAGGGAGAGACACCTGGATAGTTGGGCATTTGCAAAGCCAGACTGCTATCAGGAGCCATTTGAGAGGATGATTACCAAAACCAGTTGGCTTTACAAGATTTTCACAGAGGTGAAAAGGTATCATAGAACTTTGACACAATCAAATAGTATGACCTTAGAGTTAGATGGCAAAAAAAATAGTGAGAGAAAAAAATAATTAGCTCTTCTCCCTTTAAAAGGTGTCTCATTACAGCGTGTTTATTGTCTTAGCAGATGTGACATTTAAATGTAGTGAGCAGTGCCCAAATGAAGGAAGTAGTTCTAAGGAATAAATGACAGTAACAGTCCCAGTTTCCTGAATGGAGTTGAAAGTGGTTTGGCAATATTTACCCAAGTTAATGTTTATTTATTCAGTATTGAAATTAAAGAGACAAGGAAAGAATGTCTGTGTGTGCTGGTTAAAGTGTAACATGAAATTAGAATAGACTCTAAAGTTGTGGATGAACTGAAATATCCCAAGTGGTGACAGCAGATATTGGTGTAAGGGTTTAACTTATGCTTTTGTGCTTAAACATCTCTGCTCTTGGTGGTGCAAGGTATACCAACATAAAAAAAAAAAAGGCCAAACCATTTTTAATTGCAGATCTAGATTTCTTCAGTTTGAGCAGGAATTCTAAATCGATGTTAGTAGAACAAGGTGAACATACATCTCAGAAAGCACAGTATACAGTAAGTTCTTGTCAAGTTTCCTTTAAAGTATGCTTTTTTCTCTTGGGTTATGCACTTTTGGCCCAAGTTAAACAGAATGAAAATGTGGTATCTACTCTTAAAAGAAAACTGAATAGTACTGTGGTTAAAGAGAAGGGCATTAAGCCAAAGGGTCTTTTCATATCTTACATTTATTTCCAAAACTATTACAGGTACTGTAGCAAGGATAGCAACTGTTCCTTGTTACATTTCCAACCCCACTCTGGTAGACATAAATATTCCAGTGCTGCAGTACAGCAGGCTGGACAGACAGCCAATATAGTTCTTTGTGTACCACATCAAGTGTGCATGCCCAAGGCAATACTTTTGAAAGCTGAATCTATTATTTTTATCGAGACAGCAAAAAAGAGAAGTTCTAGGGAGTCACAGGCTCCTTTTTTCTGTAAAAGGGTTAATACAATAATGATAGTCTGACAACCAGCCACCTCTAAAGGATAAGTTAAGTGCAATCATATAACAGAGATATATACATAGTATTTAATCTTTTCTCGCAATCATAGTATTTTAATCTTTTCTACTTAAATTATTGAAGATAGATGGAGCCTGATTACAAAGACAACTTTGAATATGGTTTTAAAAATTAAAAGTAGGTCATTGTCATAGCAGAGGGGTTTTTTTGTTTGTTTGGGGTTTTTGTTTGTTGTTTTTTTTAGTTCCTCGTGATGTCTTTTAAAATATCTTTGCCTGATGCAATTATCTAGAAAGAAACCTGCTTTTAGAACGTCAAAGGAGAGGCTAAGAAACTGAACACTGTGCTTGTGCTGGTCTTCAGAAAATGGTACATGTCTGTTAAGAAATGGGAACTTCTCATAAAGTACAAAGACAGTACCTTTGAGGCTGAGAATTCACAGCTTGAGATTTCCATGACTTCCAGGCAGATTTTCCTGAACTGGCAAAAGCAAACCCCATGTTAATGAGTAAATAGCAAAAAAGAGGGAAGGCAGCTATTTAACCAGCTGAACGGAGGAAATAAGCATCAGCTTTTGATGTTCAGCTTTACTCATTAAATGCGAAACTCTTGCATAAGAGCAGCAAAGGGCTGGCAAAGGGTTTAATTAGAAATATAATGTTACTTAAAGTACTTTCAAAACCTACGTGGAATATTAACAGCCTTTTTACAAGTGTCGAGACAAAGTAGAATTTTATTTGAGAATTTGCAGTAGGTGGTATGACACTTGAAAATCATCTAGAAATGTGGCTGAAAAAATGGCCTAGTATCTACCCAGATGCCAATTAAATTTTGTGCCAATTTAAGAAGAAGCTACAATTACGGAAATAATAATTAATCTTTTTCTGTACTGAATATCATTGTTAAACTAACAAGTAATAAATAATGCTTTAGATTCAGGGTGGAGATACTGATTCCTTATTTTAAAGCTGAAATTGCAAGATGCTATTTATGAAGAAGTTACTCAACACCCCTGCTTTGAAGAGTGGTGCTGCTCATAGGAAATTATCTGTGAAGGTTTTTATGTATCATATGTTTTAGATTTGTATGTAGCATATGTAATCATGAAAAAGAAACAGATCTCCTGTATTGCTAATTATTTAGGAGATGAACATTCAGGCCAAACTACTTGTCAAACCTCCCACTGTAGTCAATAGAGAGAAACAGATCTTAGACAGCCATTGTACACTAATGTGACTCTAGATGTGCTCCTCTTCCTCTCAATTTACAGCAGAAACAGCAATCTTGCCTTTGTCTATGTGGCTGATGGTGCTGCTAAAGAGCATGAACACCTAGGTGAGCCAGAAAGTACTTGCTGTGACAAAACTAGTAAAAGAGGCAAGAATTTGGAAAATGCCATCCAGAGATACCAAAATACATCTGTTTGGAGACTATTTTAATTTCAGCCTTCCAGGATGGCTAAAACTAAAATGGAAATGATAAGACAAATATTTGTTTATATTTTTAAAAAATTAATTAATTTACAAAATCAACACTTTCGACATTCATAAAGATATATAGGTCAAACCATCTTCCCCTAAAGGGAGTACAAATTTTGTAGTTTTCGTCTCCAAGGACTAAGGAGAGAAGAACAAATATTAAGCACTTTGTTTTACTTTATCTGAAAAGCTGATGGAGTAGTGGAGACAATTCAATTAATTTGTCTTTTTATACAGAGTATGACACCAAAATAACTTGTTTTCATTACAATACATCTATATTTTCCACCTGTATTTTCAACTTGTGTTTTGTTTGAGGATCTGACACTTCTTGAGCTCATCATACACGATTTACATTACAACTTGTACTTTAATACTTTTTGAAATGTAGCCTAAGAGAACTGAAAATTTAACACGACGGTAGTAAGAACTATCATTTTCGTCAGAATCTCTGAAATGCTTTGCAGTGAAAGTTGATTGCATCTGCAGTTTTTAAGTTGGTTAACCATGTTTTTTTTCTTCCTTTAATAGCTTTTCAAGATGAAATATTTCCTAAGTTGTTATAGTTTGCTGTTTATTTAGCTTTTAATAATTCAATAAAAAACAAGTTCCCAATTTCCCTTTATAAAAGCAAAACCATTAGTGTCTAACACAAGGGAATACTGAGCAGAGAGTAAAACAGAGCATCATGTTAGAACATTGATCTAGAAATAACACATTCATATAGCACCTTAGTGAATTATATTTATCAGAGTAAATATAGTAAATATGCCGAACCTGGTTTTGCCTGAAAATTACTGCCTTCTGTGTTTGTTTGTTCTTCATTGAACTAAAGGATCAATTCCTGTTTTAATTAACAGTAAGTAGCATTTTACTTCACAAGAATTCCCAGTGTCAGAGGGATCATACTATGTGAAGAAAGGTAGAAGACTGACTTCTGGTTAAGAAAAGAAGAAAAGGCCTAGGGACGTTATACAATGAGGAATCCCAGACAGTGCCCGTAGGAACAGTACAGGAACATTAGTGAAGAATAGATCAATCAGTGTGCAGACCACAGTGTAAAATTTTCAGTATCAGCATTTCAGTATAAACATAGTCTGAAAACAAACCCAGGAAATACACACCAACAGAACCAACTGTATACACCAATGAATACTTGTGACGCTTCTATTTTTTGTTTCATCAGTGAAAAAAGGAAAATACAAACTTCAAGAGGTATTAGCGAACATATACATGTCTGATTAAATGTTTCCCTTTCAGAAGTCAATCACTTTTCTTAGCACACGGAGAAAAAAAACATATATTCAAATATCTTACTGAAATCTGTCTGAAAAACAGTTATCATTGTTTTTATGACTCTTTTTTTTTTTTTAATTGGCAATGTTTTTCATGTAAATGTGTTGGACAAAATATACATTCTGTGGAGGAGGAGCTGAGACCTGTGCACTAAGGTGAGTGCTCAAAACACTAATTTACCGAACTGCATTTTTGCCTCTCCTGGAATACATGTATTGTTAATCATTTTTTCCAAGTCAAATCTAATTCAGCAGAAAAAATGGTGGATGCCTCTCATTCCCAGCACACACCACTATCCACAGCCAAGAAAGCTTCCTTTAAGGTTATTCACTGGGTATTTGTGGATTTGACCCTCTCCAACTGGTAACAACCAGATGAGAGTTCTCGCTGCTAAGCATTGATATCAAAGATGAGACTCATTACTGCAGTTGTTTTAAAAAGGAAAACAGGGTTTTTTCATCTCCTAATTAAAAAATGACAAATTACTTCAGACTTAAGTTGAGAGCATTTAATTTTTACTAGCCATTCAGATTATGCATGGTTTTGATTACAAGAACATTTTAAATCTTGGGATTGAGTATATTTTACATTCTAATTTAGAAGATTGGTTTGCACATACTGCATTTCTGAATAAAAGTAAAGTTAAATTCCTGGCTAACATAGTTGTTTGCTTTGGCCCTAACTTCCCTTTTGGAAGGGAAGAAGAGAATAATGACAGTTCATTAAAGAAAATGGTGTTTATTAATGACTAATTAGCAACTCATTTTTTGATAATCATGGAAAATCACTGTTAAAAAGCAATTCCTTCATAAAAACTTATAACTGCTTGAGATTAGAGAGTATTTTTCATTTAAAAAAATTGTATTATTTTGCTTTTCAGATTGAATATGTACACTGCTTTTATTCTATTTTGCTGAAGATACGTATATGAAGAACAGAGATTTAGGTGTGTATTAAGGAACAAAGAAACAAAAAATTTCTTTGAGAAGAGGATGCTTTCCTGAATCATGTAGAAGCATATATCAGAAGGTTTATTTTAAAATGTACCTTACCTCTGTATTGGGGGATTTGCCAGACCTGGACCTGAATTTATCAGGATTTATGAACCAGGAAAAGCATTTGCATTGCTGTTTTATGCAGATTTTTGCATAATTTACCCTTCTGAAGTAGCCATGCTAGGTTTGGATGCACTGAGTACAGTAGTTGTTTCAGTTCTGGTCAGTCCAGGCATTCTTAAAATTTAATCCTTGCCTTCTAGGTTTAACTGAAACCCATATATGGAATTAGATGACAACCACAGTATTCATAAAAACGAAAATACAGTGCTCATCTGTGTCACACGCGATCCTCATGGATTTCTTAGTGTGTCTACTGAGAGAGTCTGGAGAATTTCGTAGGGGAAAAACCCCTGCTAATCCAAATGTCTGCATATAGTATAAAACATATGGCTTTACAGCCTCCTTGTGTGATGCACTAAAAGCCCAGAGCTGACACTGAAGTTAAGGGAACCGAGGAAGCTCTTCTGCTTATTGGCTAAGGCCAGGCAAAAGAAGCTTATGGGGAACAACCACGTGCAGTTGGAAGATGTCTACAAAACTAACATGATCAGAATTAGAAAACTGAAGAGAAAATAAGAACTAATTTAGAAACATATCAATTTTTCATTGAATTCAGATTCTTCATTTTGCATTTGCTCTTTTGGCTAGAGATCATCCAGGAGAAAAACTAGTGATTACATTCACCTCCAGTTGATTAACCCAGTAGACCTTACATTTGTATCACCCATGGAGTAGACATGTAGACATGGAAGGCACAACAGTCCTTGGAAAGCTACTCAGCTTTGTGCTGCTCAGCTATGTGCAGCTCATGGGAACTTCTGCATATTGTGAAGGAACAGAAAATGTTGAAGCTGAGATCTGTTAAGAAGCCTATCTAAGAGAAAAGTGTTGCCCTTCTACGTGCTTGTGTTTGATAGCGCCATCTGTACTCAAGCACAATGCTTGCTTACAGTGAGACATTTTGTTTGAATAAGGAGAGTAAATTGTTCCCCTGCGTAATATAGAATGCTCGTTTCAGTGATAGGACCCAGTAAAAAGAGCAAAAGATATTTGTTGAGACAGAATAACAGATGCAATTATCTATTTTTTACATAGATATCATGTCAGATTTATAATTTTACATATATTCCCTTTGAAAAGAATTTGCAATGATTAGCCACACTGTTTTCTTACAGTGGTCAGAATGAAACTGCCAGTTTCAGGACAGATTTCCCTGTCACAAGTGCCTTTAAAAGAAACACATCACTGACTATTGTACAAACGCATACTACCATAACATTTTAAATTTATATGTGTGTAAGGTGTAATCCAATTTCTTTTTGCAACTTACTGGTCATAGCTTTAAACCTTTTGGTAATTACAGGATGTTTTGTTTTGTTCTACTTAGTCCAGAAAATCTCTGTAACAGAGAAACAACAATAAAAAAGTGGTTCAAGATCTCATGTGAGGTTTGAGAACTTCACATTTCCTATAAAATTCAAAATTTTCGACAAATAAGTTTTTACATATTGCCTGGCCAAACTAGTAAAAAATAAATTGCTTTGCTTGTGTTGTGATTTCCCCAGATTTTCTGTGTCTCTAGTGAAGAGTTGGAAATGTCAGTTTTTCTGGGGGATGGCACCAGTGAACACACAGCTGATTGTATGTACTCTGGACCTTCTCAGGTGGCTTTGCTTTATTGATTGGGTGTTTGAGAAGTCCAGACGCTAATGCTCCTGATGATCAGCCATTCTTTTTGACTTCTGGTAACAAGTATTCTCATGCAGTTAATATCAAAGAGAACTTTGTGCTCTACATCTGTTATTTCAAAATTTCCATTCTTGAATTCCCCTAGTCTCAAGTAAGTAGTACATTGCCTTCCTTTTTTACTCCCTACAATCTTTTCTCCTACTTCCAGGGCCCCATGATGCAAAATGTCATTTTGCCGGTCTTCAGTTCCAGTGACAACTTTAATCCTACTGATTTTAATGGGCTTTTCAAATACAACTCCATAGAAGTCTCCAGTGGAAGGAGCTTTGCCCCAGAAGTACTCATCAATGCTGCTGTAAGCCTTGCTTGCCTCATAGTTTTCAAATACATTCATGTTGGTGTGCAAGTTTGCAGGTGGGTTGTCAGGGATATCAAATGATTCCTCTTCAAAGTCATCATCCTTGAGCTTGTTTTCAGCTCCTTTGTAAGATGAGTAATATCCCATGTGCTGGAACAGAGATGGCTTAAAACGTATCACTTCCTTCTGAGCTAACAGCCCACGGAAGTGGATGAGCAGCCAATCGCAAGGCATTTCTTGGTAGAACATCAACAAAAAATGGGCCAGGCGTGGGAGGTCATGGGAGTGGTAAAGCTTTCCAATGTACCCCAGTTTGGAGAATTCCAAAGTCACCCAGTAGGATCCTTCTCGTGAGGTAATTACTTTCTTAACAGCAGTCAAAAAATTCTTTGAGCAGCGAACATCATCTTCTAGCATCACATAATAGTCAGAAAGATTAGCACAAAAGTTAAGAAGGAAAGCATAATCTACATTTTGTTTGGATCGAAACTTGACACGGTCTTCTGGGTCATTGTAATTTCTCTTGAGGCCATCCAGTACAGGATAATACTCCTCAGGGACATGAATAACAATCAGTCTGCCTGCAATAATGTGATGTGCAAATTTCTGTGAAATATCCTGGACCATCCCTTCACACCAGGCTGAGTCAAAATCTGCCAGCTGCACTACCACTGCAATTTCTTTAAGTTCTTCATAACTTGACTGCTCAAATATAGACTTGATGGTCTCAAGCAAGTAGTTTCCCTTTTTCCGTTTCACAGAGGATAGCCCAATTGTAAGGTACCCTGTACAAAAGACAGTTAAAAAAACCCTGAGTGTCTGATGTTGGAAACCATTTGGCGACAAAGCTATCCTCAAGAGCTGTGCTTATATCAAATAAATCTTTTGAATGGTGAAGACTGAGAAATCTGGTATGTGAGCTTATTAAGCTGCATGCAACAAAGAAGGTTTATTGCTTTTTCATGAAAGAAGGATCGTATTACAAGTAAATAGACATATGGAGACCATTGTGTTAAACATTCACTTGTTAACTGCAAGGAATGACATGTAGTGGACAAAAGCCAAAGCTCTGTGCACATATACGCCTAGTAGAAGAAACTACATACACAATAAGGTGGTAGAATCTGCTAAAAGAAGGGAGATGATGAGATATGATTCATACAATATTTTTAAAGCAAGGAACTACAAAATGCAGCATGAAAACATGAGATATAGATTAATTGCCAAACTTTTATCTTTTTCAGCACTCTACAAGACTAGTTACATCTATGCATAACTTTACAGTTGTATGAATATTGCTTAGATAATTTTTTTTTGTATGTTCATTTGTAGCAGAATTTGTCCAAGTTTTCCTTGCTAATAGTTCTTCTAACCTTCTTTCAGGAATCATTGAGCATTTCACAGTGAACTTCCTCTTGCAAGTTGCAATTTAGATATTATTTTAAAGTAGAAGAGAACTAACTAATTCATACCTGTGCTTGTATAAATGATTTTTAATGCTGTTACATATTTCTAGGGAGAGATGCATCTTCATTATAAGGAAAGAATTTTCATCTTTGCTGGTTTTTGGTCACTGCCACTGCATTTTTACCAGCAGTCCAAATCAGGGTGTTTTTTTGATATTTGCTAATATATCTCAATTTTTTTAAAATTATGATGTAAAAAATGTCAAGATTTCCTAACTGACTGTGTGTACTTTAGTTGAACCTACCCCAACTTTCTTATAAACATTGTTTATAAAAAACTGTTCTGATTCAGAGTTTCTCTAGAGGCTTAAGTCTGCTCAAAATGCAGTTGTACAGTGAAGTACAACCCCCAGAAGCCCTTTATGCAGCCTACAGTGCCTCAAATTTCTCAAATCTAATTTGAATAAACTTTATTTTATAGTTTTTGTGAAGATCAACAGCTCGAGGAAATTCTGTTTTACCTTCTGTGCTTGGCCTTCTGAGCCTTGTTTATGCTTGTGAAATGATTGATTTGGAACCCAAAGGACACCTGTCTAAAATCTAGGTATGGCCATATTTCACTTCAAGATGAAAGTCTTAAAACCTGCCTGAAGTTAGAACAGCTAGATAGTCCATCTCCAGATGGCTGCGAAAAGAATCCTCCTTTAATGTCCCCATAATAGTGTGATTCACCTCCTCCTTTATTACAGCTAGGCAACAAGGAGATCCATTCACAGCTGCTGGACTGGCATTACAGGGGAACTGAAGTTTTATCTACACAATCCCAAGCACAGCTTAGGCTGGATGGACTGGTTATGCAGACAGAGGCTGACCGAATGCTCTCAGATGGTGATTACGGAGCACCACCAGCACATGCCTTGCTCCTGCTTTCTAAGTCCTCTCCCTCTGGCCTGGGGGACATCCACAAAATACGCTCACACAAACCAGCCAGGGATACGTGAAGGATGACTACAGCTTGGGCATTTGGTCAGAAGATAACCGGGCTATGGGGCGGTCACTGGTAGAGGTGAACTCACGATTGCCTATGCAGAGCGAGAGCGAGCTGTCCCACTAAATCTCTGAGCTCATCACTGCTTAACTCAGCCCCTCTTGCCTAGAAATACCACAGGGACTATATGGATTTCACCCATTTTTTAATTAACTCATTCCATAACATTCAGGTTGCAGTTACTTACTTTTCCTTGGCAAAGGCGTGCCAGCTAGGTAGCGATAGGAAATGTTTATAGATCCTGAGAAATTAGACAAATCTTTAAAAGTGTGAACATAGCGCTCTGGGTTGAGCTGGTGCGTGGCTGTTTCTCTGATTAATTGCTTGTCCCCTTCCTATTAGTGAGAAAACAAAAAGAATAGGAGAGGGAGAGAGACAGAGAGAAACACATTTGTGAATGCCAGCCAGAGAGGAAATATGGACAGGCAGGTTTCCAAGAATAACATTTTTCAGTGTCAGCTTTCATGAAAGCATGTAGATGCCACCTCATTTTTTTAAAAAAAAAACATTACAGAATAATATACATTTTTTGGTTACAGAAAATCTACCATAACCCTTCAGATTATGGTAGCATGAAAAGGGAAAAAAAAAATTTTGGACAAAAACTCTGAAAAGGTTGCAAGCACTATACTATTGCCAAAAAATGCTGCAGTATTCAAAGTAGGGATAGGAAAGCATCAGTCACTAAAAACATGAGATAATATTCATAGATGGAGAATTGGGGAAGATTTTTTTTAAAATGTTTTGAGTGATTAAAAACCCACCAAAATTGTTGCAAAGAAAAGCCAAAACTAGATCCTGGCCTCTGGCTTATTTGGCCATTTTTTAAGTAGTCTTGACTCAGATTTGCAGTAAGAAGAAGTGCCTGTGGTCATCCAGACAGCCAAAGCTTTCACTGGATTTGGTGAACACTGTTTGATGGTATAGAAAAAAAGCAAATTTATCAGCATGCCTCCTTTTCCTGCCTCCTTCTATATTTTTCTTTCAAGAAGCTTCCTTAGCCATAGCAAAGTCACGCAAGGGAAGAGGCTTCATCAGTGTCTTCCACCTTAATCCATAAACTCAGCTGAGTCTCAGGGAAAAAGTGTCCCTTAGTCCTTAAGAAAAGGGAAAATATCTAATAGGTTTTAGTGCCAGGAGACTGAATTTAAAGGTAGGAATGCTTATTTAGTTTACATGGCTTGATTCTAGTCTGATGACAGGCCAATGTATGAACGAATTAATTTCTTCTGATATAAACCGTATGTTAATACACTAAAAAACATACTGATCTGTCATTAAATGTGAGTATTGTGCAGTGATAGTACTGCTGCTAACAACCACAGAAACAGTAAACAGCACTCATATTTAATGGTATAAATATTCAAAAATGTGTCAAAGATGTATTTTATAGCACAAAGAAATATTTCTGCTAACCTATTCTACGTTCATTTTAAGTTCATTATTTTTGTTTCATAGAAGCAGTAAATAACTCACTTCTGAGCTTAGTAAAGATCTTTGGCGGACATCCAGGGGCATCTACATGTGCTGTTTCTCTCTCTTGATCTGCAATGTCTCTCCAGTAATTTCTTTTAGTGCTGCTATGCTACTTTGCATTTAGTCATTAGTTATGAGAGGAAGATTTATGTTGATCATATACTGGATTAAAATGTAACTCAGTGGACTATGAAGGGAATGTACCAAAACTTCAGAGGATTTTCCATGCAAACTGTCAAATGTTAAAAAAAGGCTAGTCCAAAACATTTTTTTTAAAAAAAAAAACAACAGCCTTTCTTTCATGTCAAAACATCATGTGTCATTGGTTCCAGAATGGAGCACCAAAATTCTTTGTTTCATAAGAAGATTTTGGAACAGGAACTCATTCTGCTGAGGTTTTTCTACATAAAAAGTTTCAAAATGTTTAGAAATAGAGAATGTCAGAACAAAATGTTTTGATTTTAACAAGCAAGATATTTAAACTGACCACAAAAATGTTACTTTTTTTTCTCTTTAAGAAATGTGTTTTGTGGCTAACATTTTTTAATTGTTGCTTTCATTCCTTTGTTGAATGAAAAGAAAAACTGAAATATGTATTTTTTGAAAAATCTAAAATCTGCTTCTTCTGCCTCTGACTACTATGCAGAGGTCAGTCAATTTGAAGAGCTTGATTAGCTCTCTTTATCTGTCTTCTCTATTTTTTTTCTGTGATGGTTCTGGCTTTCATCTGTTAACTAACCTCTAATTTAAATTTCAGTGTTTGCTGGAACTTGGGAGGTTCCTGTGGGTGTCATGGGATGAAGTGCCAGAAGTTTTCCGTTCTTTACAGAGATACTCTGCTAAAGATGCTGGATCAGCTACAATAGTACTATTGTTTTCCTAGTGCAGAAAGCATGCTTCACTTCCAGTTCATTTACAATCAGGATATGCATACAAAAATCAATGTGTATATTGTGATATATGATTATATTAATTCAGTATGTCTTCAAAATATTTGATCAGATGTGGCCCACATGCTACAGACACAGCACCTTAAATTTCTCTGCTGGCCCATATATCAGCACTGCGTGGCCTGTATCAAACATACCTAAGCAATTTTCCCAGGTGGGCCCTTAGAATCATAGAATAGTTTCTTATTTTTAATTTCCACAGCAAGTACCCTGCAGAAAAGAGTGAAGGGTTTCTTTGGACATGTGAGAGTCTCTGAGTGAAAACAAAAGTTCTCCTCTCTCTTCTTAAGATCTGCCACAGTGGATCTTACTTTGATATTCTAATGTCCAGAAAAAGGCCACTCAGCAAATCCTAGTTGTGGAGAAAGAGGTACCAGCCCCACTTTATGGCCTGCTGCTGGGGACTAGGAAGAGAAACTCAGGGTCAGTTGCCATCTTCCATCAGTTACTTTCTAGCAGGAGATACTCCAGCAGAACACTACAATTAATAAGTCAGAGGCCTTTGATGCTCTGAGGACTTTCATACTCCCATTCCCTAAACTGGTTAGCCTGATGTCCTTGAAAGCTATCCCCAAGCGTATCTCTTCTCACTACCAATGCTGAAACTACTCATCTTTTATCTCAGCAGAGAAAACACACCAGATAACGGAGCTGTCAGACATGGCCAGGAAAGTTGAAAATAAAGGCAAATAAATAAACAAAAAAGTCAACAGCCTAACACATTTGAAAAACGCTTGATGGACCATAAGGGTATCAAGAGATCTGGGAGAACTGTGAGGAGACTTGGCAAGAGAGTTGGCTGGGAGTTACACGAATGCAAACGTGCCAGAACTGTGATGAGAGAAGCAATGAAAGAGAGTGAATTTCTAAAAAAGGGGGAAAAAAGAGCAAATTAAGAATAAGACAGGGAGCCATCTGGGGAGCTGGCAAATAGGACAGGAAAAGATTTAAGAAATGAACTAAGAGGAACACCATTAGCAGTGATAATAAAAGCACTTTCAGAAACATCTGGAGGACTTTGAAGCAATTAGGGAACAGAGAATAAGCATCAGCAAAAATACCACTGGAAATGTGATAAGCCAAGTCAAATTCAGTCACAACCAGGAAATGATGAATAAATAAACCAGCGCAAAATCTTAGTGCAGGTACTGTTAGAGAAAGCGGTATGTCTGTAATGGAGTGACATGCTAGAAACATGAGTTATCTCTTCAACAGTTTAGAAGATACTAGCATAGTCTTAAATATTTGCAATATTGTTATAAGTAAAATGTTTCAAATGAAAAATCGTCATCAAGTTATCTATGGTTCTGATAAATTAATGTAAGGATTTTACTATTTGTATATTGCACTTTTTTCACACTGTGGTTTTTGTTTTCAGATCAGACTTCACCTCTCAGAATACCGGAAAACTCTTAATGTCTCAATTCAATGAATCAGACAAAGGGTGGCATAGAGTATCAGAAAGCCACTCAGAAGTTCAATAAAGACCATGAAGGAGGACTGTTCAACCATACTGCAACGTCACATGTTCAGTTTAGTCATTTCACTCCTTGCAAGATCAAGCTATTAAACTACCATGTTCTTTCACTAGGCCCAGTCCAACCTCCAAAGAACTGGAATTTCAATCCATTAATCAAGTCTTCAGGTCTTACCTAGCATTCAGCACTGAGACACCCATAGGTTACATATAAACTGTGAAATTATGTTACATTTTCAGTCGCTTACTTTTTGTAATTCCTAACACAAATCTTTCCATAAATGTTTTTCACAATCATAAAAGTATACTAGGTATCATTTATGTCTAATTGTTAATGCTGTAGCACTGAGTCTGATATACTCAAATCTGAGATACAGAAAGCCCTAAAAATAGATTATTCCTGCAAGCAGCTTAAAATACATGAAATTAGTGTAAGTTCTCTCCTGTAATTGTATTTTATAATATTGTTTAATGCAGTATTCACAGGTGAGATTTGCACTGTGGACTGATATTTCAGATGCAGGCAATTTTCAATATTAAAATTGAGGGAAATACAGAAGCATGAAAAGTACAGGGAATGTTTTGACTCAGAGGAAGATACCTGATGGAGATATCTACATATTTTGCTACATTCCTTATCTCCCACAGTTCCAATGAACAACGACGTATTTACTTCTGTGAAAAGGACTGCTAGGGCCTTACTGACACTCTGTGTGCAGTATATATTGATAAGATGACTCAATTATAAAGGACACTTTTGGAGGATAATTCTCTGTTAATAATACTCTAACAGGGAAATTGCAGGGATTAGGAAATTTACTGCTCAACTAGGGATGTGTCCTCTTCTGTTGCTCTATGATCATTTCTTCCATCTAAGAACTTACCAAAACATAACCATCTTCAATGTACAAATTCATGAACAGCAAGCAAATTACAAGGACTCCTAAGAATGACACTGCTGATCGTTTCCTCAAGCATCTCATTTTATCAAAATATTTCAGGCTGTGTCTCGTGAAGAAAGGCATACGGTAGTGTCACCTATGAAAGAAAACCACAGCATTACAAGAACTGCCCATCTAATAAACACAATAGCAAAACAACTTCAGATGTATCAAATTCCTTCAAACATGTATAGACTATACCCTTTAAGGTTGAATTATTTGCATTTAATCATTGTCATTTTCAAGTTTAATATACAATAATTTAAGCTTTTTTTTTTTCCAGTTCAGAAAAAAACCCCCACACTTTGTCCTACTCATTTTAGGCTGGAATTATCATGTGTCAGGAGTGCATCAGCAGTTCAGTTTTGTATGTATAACTGTCAGATCCCAACTGGATGGCAAGAGATCATGTTGTGCGTTACTTCCGTGTCCTGATTTGAGCCAAGTTGCTGAATCCAGCTCCCGTATCCAGCTGCCCTCTGCCGCTGAGTCTGGGACTTGCCTGGTGGCCCCTGCTCTGCAGAATCAGTGGTGATTGCTATGACGGAGGAGTTTTGTATATATTCTTATATATTTGATTATTTCTATTATTTCATTATTAGAACTATTCTTTATTAAAGGTGTTTTAGTTTTCGTTTCCAGTCCATGAGTTTCTCTGCCTTGTTCCTTTTAAGAAAAAGCTGCAGTAAATGGGAAAGATCCCATTTGGGGAGGAAAATGGGTTAGAGAGCATCTGCCAGCGTTCAGTGGCCATCACAGCCCGAAACCTTGATACCTTGTGTACCTGTGTCTCCTTCAAAAGATAGTTCAGGCCAACAGTCTAGGAAGAAGCTATTGCCAGTAGGAGAATTCTGGATACCAGGACTGCCAAGAACAAATTAATTACCTTCCCTGCAGTGAGAAGGTAGTAACAAGACTGTGTGGCATCCCTTAGCCTTAGACCTCTGTGCTAGGATGGAAAAGCGATCACTGGAGGTGTCATTTTCTCTGGAAGAGGAAAGGTAGGTGTCTATCTTAGACCAGATACATCTAAGCAGGATATTGGGTAGTCCTTAGAGCTCCAATTAGATGAATCAAATGAGGAAGGGTGGCATAGAGGATCACAAAGCCACTCAATAGCTCAATTCAAGACCAAGAAGTAGGACTGTCTAGTCATATCATGATATTACATATTCGGTTTAGTCATTTTACTATTTAAAGCAAGATGAATACTGTTCTTGGCTACCAAATCACAAGCATTCACTTGTGTAGGACCACATATATTTGAAGAATGTCTGGCCACAAGCTAAGGAAACAGACTGCAGATCAGCCTGCCCAAACTCTGAGGGATTCTTAAATAAAAAGTAGATTATTAACACATTATTTATGTTCTCACTTG
Source organism: Apaloderma vittatum (assembly GCF_000703405.1). Lineage (NCBI taxonomy): Eukaryota > Metazoa > Chordata > Aves > Trogoniformes > Trogonidae > Apaloderma > Apaloderma vittatum. The sequence continues at coordinate 141,348 of NW_009708536.1, read as the reverse complement.
TTGAAGTACAAATTTATTTTGGCTCTTGTCCATAATAATATATGATTTTTCTAACAAATTTAATATACAGAAGCCATATATAAATGGATAGTTTAAAGTTACCTTGTGTGAAACATAGCAATGTATGTGCATTGTTTAAAACTTACATTTAAATATTTTCATTTTTTATGAAAGTGCTCAAGATCTAAACTGATAAAATATTGGCCAAATTAAGAGTTCCATGTCATATAGAAAATTTTCTGGCCTAATAGCAACAAAAACCCTTCTAGGGCAAAATTCAATCTATATTTACTCTGCCAAACTGATTAAATATATCTAACATATGATAAGATATAAGATATGAGCCTATTAAACTCTAGAGAACAGGGAGGTAAATCCATCAAGTGTTAGTAATACGAATGTTTCAGTGCAAGGTTTTGTCTATATAGATTTGAGACGAGCTGCAGTAAATGGACACTAGCTGCACAAAGAAGGATTTTAAAAATCACTTTGTTGAGAGTAAGAACAACTGACGTGTTGCACGAAGGAAAAAAAAAAGAAGAATTAATAACAATAGAGATTTCTGTCCTTGTTTATTTGAAGGTGGGATAAATTGCAGGCAGCTGATTACCCTGAAGCTGAAAAAATCCATTGTGGCTATTTTTAAGTTACAGCAACTATTTTCTTTTCTTTAAAATCTAATGAAAATAAACATGACGAAGGAGCTGTCAGGGCCGAGAACCTCCAAACTTGGTTCCCCAACCTGTGACAGCACAGAGGTTGCTGAGTGTCTGGATTGCTGCAGACCGCTATGAAAATTAAAGATTGCCCCCATTTTAGAAAAGATCATGTTTAGGTAAGTAAATGTGGTTTGGTTTGTTTTCTTTTTTTTCTTTTTTTTTTTTTCTGTCACAGCCCAATCAGCAAATATGTCAGAGGATCATGCTACATATACAGTTTGGGTTCCATTTTTTTTCTTCTTTATTTTTCTTCCTTTTTTTTTTTTCCCTTTCTATACCAGTATATATACTGATTGTCAAAGCAATACACTCCAAAAGTTGTCAGAGGATTGGGCTGTGGTATTACGCAATTCTCTCCTCTTTGTTCTGAGGCTGACTGAAATCCCTAAGGATGAGAAAGAGGACTTGTAACTGTTGCTGCCCGTTGTATTGCATTAATTTTTCCCCACCGCTGCTTTCATTAAATCATTACTATGTTGGATTAGGACTAAAAATTGAGGGAATTACACAGGTGAGACTGGAGGAATATAGGACTGCCTTTATTAAAGCTGATGTAGAGAATGAGAAGAGCCCAGCAGTGACGTCATTCAGAGGAGAACACCTGTATTTCTGGTGAGGCTTTCACACAAAGTCATTACAACATTCCCATTTTACAAATCACAGAAACATGAAATATGTTGTGTTGGAAGGGACCTTTAAAGGTCATGTAGTCCAGCCCCTCTGCAGTGAGCAGGGATGTCTTTGACTAGATCAGGTTGCTCAGAGCCCCATCAAGCCTGACATCGAATGTCTTCAAGGATGGAGCCTCCACCACCTCTCTGGGCAACCTGTGCCAGTGTTTCACCACCCTCAGTGTAAAGGACTTCGTCCTAATCCATGAAACAGGTGAAGGAAAAACGCCATTCCAGTGAGGTTTCTTTGTTCATAAGACCTGTTGGTAGGTTCGTTCCACCTGAAGGAAGTGAAGGGAAGGACTCCCCAGTGAGGGTGTGACCTGTCATGGACCCCGCGTCATGGACGAGGTGCTGACGCCACCACTGACAGCAGATGGCAGTGCGGCCACGCACTTGCCAGCCTTCAACCGCTTCCTAAAGCTATTCCTTCCAGCCCGTTTGACATATACTGTAAGCCTTTAGCTAAAAACGGGCCCAGACTCATACATACGTACATATAGAGTTCCTTACATCTTCCTAGACCTGCTGCTGCTTGCAGCTCCATTTCCAGCCTGAAACGTTGTGCTGTGGAACATGATACAAGTGAAATTCGCAGCAAAAAAAGGGTAAATTATACACTTTTTGCAGGTGGTGTCAGTCATCTTTTGAAATATAGTCTCAGAACTTCCTGCAGTGAGACCGCTGATGTTCTTTAAGACCATATGAGCAGAATATTCACCATTCCTCAAAAGTGAGACTTTGATATTGGAAAAAGCTTCAATACATAATTCAGGTTTGAAGTCACAGCTTTACTTGTACATTTTATGCCTTCGTTATTCATGCACAATTAAGTAGCTATCAGGATTGTATTAATGCAATTTGTTTCATAAATCTGGCATTAAGTAGTTAAATGTAATAATTAATAAACATATGTGAATTACAAATCTTTTCCTTTCTAAATGAGATGCATTGTTTTCCTCAGTCTCTTCAGAGAGATCTCCTAGGACCCCAGATCCTTATGCACATGTATGTGTTGCTATCACACATACACATGCAGTTTTACATAGTAATCTGAAACTATAATTCTTTTGACTTTCTAAAATGATACAGTAATAAAAAGAAAGGGAGATAAAAATGTAGTGACATACCTTTACAGTGTGAAGAAGCTGTTCTTTATAGGATCTGTAAAGGTGTGAAAGTTGTGTAAAGGCTAAGACTGATTTTTAGATGATAATGTGATCCTTTTCCTTGCAGAATTTGCAACACTCAGAAGATTTTAAAAAATTGTGCTAAAAAGCAAATCTGAACGGCTTTCTAGTGTCTGTTCATAATAAGCCAAGTCTTTGAAACCAAAAAAAAAAATATTAAAATGTAAAGCTATTAAGATTTTTAAACATATTTCAATTTTTATGTTAATGTAGCTGTTCACAAGAGGAAAAAATGAGACAAAGTAGTATTTTTTACCTGATTTTCCTCTTTTCAGAGGAAAAGGTTTTTTTGCAAGCCCTCTAATTTTTCTCCAGACCGCATACATACATACTCACTGTGGTGAACAATTTCATATTCAATCCACTCTAACTCTTCATCACTTTCAGACACTACTCTGGATTTGTGCATTGTCCTGCTTTCAGAGATTATTGCTTGCTTTCCTGATCTGTTTCTTTCTCAAACAGATATGTAAAAAGGCACTATGGTGTTCCTTCACCCTTAAGTATGCCAGCTCGTGTTAATGGCTTAGCCTTACCTAATGAGTACAGTGAATTTGCTTGTACCTACAGATGCACATAGATGGAGCAACAAGGGCTCTGGTCTACCTGAATGCTGTGCCCCAGCAGCTCAAGAAAAGTTGCTTATTTGCAGAGGAACTGAGGGCTCTCAAAAATGGCAACTGCATTATTTTTATACTATAATATTTCCATATCAGGCACATAGCTTTACCTGTCACAGCAGAGTCTTCATTCCAGGAGGCACAGTAGAGCAGATCCACTACCATGTTTATTACGTCAACAAAATCCGTAGACAACGCACAGAAAATTGATTGGATTATTAAACCCCCAGTGAACTTTATTGCAATCCTCAGTTTGACTAAGACACTCAGAAGCAAGCATGTCATTCCTCAGCCTTGTGACATACCACTCCACTGTTGTATGTTTAAATTGTTTTACTTGCAGTTTTTAATGCTTGTCCAATTTGGTTTTCAGATTTTCTTTTTGGAAGGCTGCACGTGATGCCTCAAGAATTGCATTCAGTCCTCTTAACAAAGTAGCAAAGAAAACATCTTCAGAAAAAAGAAAAATAAGAGAAAAATATTAAGTAGTATTAAATTTTGCACTGCATTTTGCTATTCCATGGGGCTCAGATAGAGTCCCAGAATGATTCACTGTCTGTCTTGCTGAAAGCCTAAAAGTACACATAAAATGTTTAAGGCTGACAGCCAGGATGTTAGCTGTCACTGCCAGCAGGGAAGTAAAAGCTGGTCTGAGGGAAAGGAAGGTTTAACTCAGAATGAGACTAACAAATCCAGAGGGTAGAGCTCAGGTTTTAAACTGGCCGTAAGTACATTTTTTGCATGGCTTACCATTGCGTAGATCCACATGCTCAAAATAAATGGTTTGAAGATTATCATATCTTCTGAAATCTATATTCTAGATACACAGTTAAAAAAGAGGTATACAAGTAGACAGATTACTCAAAATTAACACTGGTAGAGGGATAGGCAAAAGAAGTGGATTTTAAAAATGGATTTGAAAAGCATACTGATCTTTGATCAACAGAAAGTGAGAGATTATTTCAGGCACTGATGTAGCATACAGATACATACAGTTGCCAAGAGTTTGTGAAAAGGAAAGAGAGTTTGGGAGGAAAGGGTTGCTTCAGCTGAGACAACTTGCCAAACAATACAGAAAAGTAAAGAGCTTAAATGCAATGTGGGTATTGGAGGATGAAGTGTCTTTCCTGTCTGACAGCTTCAGAGTGACATAAAATGGAGCCACAAAACTCACTTTGACCGTAGCACTTTGAGCAAAATGGAGTGTATTTCTTCTGGCGTGGAGGAGTCAAGTTTAATCAAGGGGAAGAGATCACTGGGAAGTGTGAAGACATATTGACTTAGACGGTAAAGCACTATCTAATCCATCACTGGATGGCTGGCTGTGTATATCTGGATATATTTTATCAAGTAAGTTGTAGTGTAAAAGATGGGTTTTAGAAAAATGATATAGACAATGAGTTAACAGCATATGGAAAGAGCCTGGAAGGTAAGAAGAAATGACAAATCTGAAACAGCCCTGAAGTTCTGCTCCACAGAGACAACGCAGAGGATAAAATAAAACAGCATGGGCATGAGACTGTGACATTCAGAGTGAGATTAGAATCTCTAAGAGATACAGGAGTGGAGGTTTGGGCTGCATCAGAAATACAGGCAAAAATTCTTGAGCATTGAAAATAGCACTGGACACGATTCAGATGAAAGAATTTATAGAAAGATGAGGGTAGAGATTGAGTTAAATAGATATTCAATACATTTCCTCCATTGACTCATCAATGAATGAAAGGAAGACAAGCACAGATAGGTTCAATAGCAAGCTAGAACTTTTGTAGACAATTCTCATACAATACATTTCTATAGTATGCAAGTACAGGGATTATCACATACTATGGGCTATCAGGCAGACCAAATTCCTTAAATCTGTTAGGCACTAAACTGAGTAAACTAGAAGGACATCCTAGTCTGAAGACATCTTTGCAGATCTCAGTCCCTTCAACCAAAACACAGACTATATGACGTAATCTCTCAGCAAGTCTTACTTTGTGAGCTAACTTCTGCCTCAAGGTTCCGGTCTGTTACCTGAAGTTTGTAGCTAATAGCTTGTCCTTTGATGTAGTTGAGTACCCTGGACACCACTGTTATAGTGGAATTGCTCAGAAATATAGACAAACTTATTTTTGTGATGAAAACAAAACCAATATAAGTGTTTGACCAAAGCTAATTAGGCTTAATGAGAAAAGTTTTGTCTGACACTAGTTAAATGTCATTGTGATTTTCTCTACAGCACATCCTGTAGCCTTATGTAACAGAAAGGCAAGCAGATTTTTCACAGAAATGCAATATGGCAGAAAGGTTGAGGTGGAATTCATCTGTTCCCATCCTCCTCTTCAAGTAGAGTCATCTGGAGCTGAGTGCTCAGGACTGCATCCGGGTATCTTTTAAATTTCTCTCAGGACGTAGATGCACAACCTCTCTGGGCAGCATGTGCCATTATTCAGTGAGCCTCACAGTTAAAAAAAGGTTTCCTGATGTTCAGATGGACTCTCCTGTGTTTCAGTTTGTGCCTCTTGTCTCTGGTTCTGTCACTGAGCACCACTGTAATGAGTCTGGCTGTTTTCCTCGCATACTCCCTTCAGGTATTCATATACACTGGTAAGATTCCCCTTGAGCCTTCTCCAGGCTGAACACTCTGAGCCTTTCTTCATCAAAGAGATGCTCCAGTCCGTTAATCATCCTTGTGGCCCTTCGTCGAACTCTAATATGTCTATATCTCTCTCTACTGGGCAGCCCGCACCTGAATATGTCACTCCAGGTGTGGCCTCATCAGCACTGAGCAGAGGAGAAGGATCACCACCTTTGACCTGCTGGCAATACTTCGTCTAATGCAGCAGCCCAGAATACCATTCATCTTTGTGTAAGTCAGTACAGGCAGTGCGCAGGAACAACCACAAAACCACATATGAAACACAAAGAGTAAATTTATTTTAGTTACCTCACTGACTGGGGGATCCCTGAAGCAGCATTCAGGCAGAGGCACACAAGTGGGGAGATGGGCCCCACAGAGTATGGTCTGTGCTAGAGGATGATCAAACCTGCTGTTTTCACCTGTGTGTCAGGGATTCATGTAGGCATAGTTTAGCACTGTGCTTTGATCTTTCCCGTAGCAGGGCAGGAATCTCAAGCATGTTCGATAGAGTGCCTGTAAGTCTATCACAGGTCTATGTTATCTAAACATAGATGTTCTGTTTGTTAAATACATGAAGCTAAACAAAAATTAAAATATATGTTTGGGGTTTTTTTACACCTCAGCTGCAAGACACACGTTTGCAGTCCTTCTTGCCGATCTTCCATTATTTTTCCCACAGCCTTCTTTGCTGCAAGCATGCATTGCTGGCTCTTCTTCCACTTCATATCCTTTATGACCACCAAGTTCTTTTCTGATAAGTTGTTCTCCATTTTGGGGCACCCCAGGATGTATAGTTGCATGGGGCTGTTTTTGGTGCAGGACTTTGAACTTCACCTTGTTGATGTTAGTGAGGTTCCTGTCAGCTCATTTCTCCAGCCTTCGAGGTCCCTTTGGATTACAGCACGACCTTGTGGAATATCAGCCACTCCTCCCAGTTTTGTGTCATTTGCAGTCATTTGTAATCCTGATGTGAAGAATAAAAAGAAAAGAGTGTCCATGCATATGTGCATGACTAGCATGGACCAATCATTTGATGTAACTTTAATCCAAAAGGTGATGCTAGCCACTGAGCTGCGATAATCATCCATCCTCTTCTTGCTTCACAGTGTTCATGGCTTGGCAGAATGTGGCATTACCAGAGGCGCACAATCCCAAGAGATTTTACGTGACGAGGAACAAGTAATAGTTTTTGTGATAGGTATGCACTCCTGGGGAGATATTTTCTGTGTAGTATAGAATGGACCTATGTCACATATTGAAAGATGTTTTAACATGGCATGCTTACATATTGTTTCACTCACAGACCTTAGACAACGCACGTTTAGGGCATCCTGCCACGATCAAAATGCAATGAAATTTTATCAGGTGACTTACAAATATGGGGGGTTTTAATTTTTTTTTTTAACCAAATGGCATTACTGGGTCCTTTAGCTTCTTGTTTGATTAGGTTTAACTATTTCAGAAGAGGAAAAAGTCCATTTAGAAAAGTGGCTAACTCTTATAAAGCAACTCTCAAATTCCTGAGATTCTGCAAATTGATTATTTGCACAGAGCCATGTGTCTGTGAGGTTCATGGTACCTATGGGAAATAATGTAAAATAGATTAGGAGATTAAATGCAAGAACATTGGTTTTCACTGGCCATATTACTAATCTTTTTCTAAGATAAGTGTTTCATTAAGACATTCCACTGAGCATCCAAACAGCAGCTTCCTGATCAATAAAATAAGTCATTCTATAGAGAAGGCTTAGAAAACTCTGTGGGTGTGTAGGACCAACAATTGGCTTATTAAAAAAAAAAAAGAAACAAACAAATAAACCACAACAAGCTTCAGCAAATTTTGATGAAAACAGTTCTTTATAAAACTCTGCTTTTGCTGCTTGTTTTTTTTCAAATGTTTTCTATGCTGAACTTCATGTATTGTCACACACAAAATATATTGCTATGATAATTTCTTTTCAGTAGAAGCAGTCCAGTGTGGACAAGAAGCATCCTAGCTTTGTCAGCTTCAGCTCTGATTCTATAGCCAGATTTACTAGCAGAAACCCAACTAATACCTCTGAAGCTATTAATGGATTCATGATCCAGTAGCCTTGATTGCATTTATTTGTTTTTGAGCAAGAAAGAAAATTATTTTTGCTGTCCAATGGAATTTTTTTATTTATGGACTAATCTATTATATTACTTGATGTTGTTTGTGCAACTAATGGAGGTAGTTTTAGAGGCACCGTAAAATCTGCAACATATTATCTTGCACTATAATGCAATTAGGTCATGTAACCTAAGCAGGATCTGTAGTGGGAGGCGTTAATTGCTGCTGCAAGTATCATCACTGCTTCTGCCTCTGAGCTAATGCTAGATTAGAGGCCTTGTAAATAAATGCCTCAGAGAAAGGAAGTAGACAAGCAGCTTTGAATTACCATGACGATGGTGATTTCAACCTCCATCATCAGATTTCTCATAGACTTCAGAAAACTGGCTCTGGACAGAGTGAAAAGAGGCCTCGAATGAATCAAGCCAACAGACATTTCAGATCCATGAAGATGAGTGGCACGGGATCTGTTTGAGCACACAGACTTATCTAAAGCTGCTTTCACTGAGCAGGGCTATGCCACCCTATGTGTCTGTGACCTCTCAAGTAAAAATAGTTCCCTTTGGGTAGAGAACATCTCTTCAGTGCCTGCATCCTTCTGTATGCATCTTTCCACAGAAATGTCAGCTATCCACTGAGCAGCCGGAGCCTTGTTTCATTAAATGACGCATCATTATTCAAAGGGATAGTAGAGAACGAGAAGGGATTTCTACCCCTGTTTTGAGGCATATTAGTTTCCAGTTTTTTGGAAATACTTATCTCATTTTGCTTCCAGCTTCAATGTATCTGCTTACTAACTTTATTTTTGGTAGTATCTGTTAGGTTGCACCTGAAATAACTTTGTAACCTAAGCAAAACTCTTCTTCCTTCCCTGGCTTTTTTTTTTTGAAAAAGAAAAACTAAAGAAAAAAAACACAATAAAATGGCTGCATGATATGGCCAGCCTGTCAGGTGTGATAAATAGACTTTCTCATCCTTAGGAAACAACAAACATGATCATCAATAAAGGCTTGAATGACCTTTTCCACTATTGTGTATGCCACTTATTATAAATAAACTCAAATCATGGCAATAAAATACTAATTGCTATCAAGGTTTCTAACGGCAAAAAAATTGTTTTCTGAATTTTCTGTTTTTTTTCCAATAAATAGTGAAATAAACAAAGCTTGGTAGCAGGGAGTGAATAAAAAATATCTTTGATCATTTTCTCTTGAGTGTTTTAAGGTAAACTTCCAGCTCACTTTTCCTCTGAATAAATTGTAAAATATTGCATCAGACTAGAGACAGAAGGTTTTCACTTTTTGTGTCTTAAATCATATCAATATCATAAAGATACGGTTAATAAGTAGAACAGTTATTTTAAGGGGAAAGCAATGCATGAACAGGGAGGAACTTGCCTCAGCATGGTAAAGAATATGTTTGCTAAGTCTGAATGCGGACTTTCATTATCTATTTTTCTCATTTTTACAATGCCAGTAACTACAGTATAGTTTGAGGAGGAAAAGGAATTCTAGAGTTTGGAAAAAACTCTAAAAAAAATCAGGAAAAATTTACTTTTCTTTGCAAGTAAAATTCAGTCAAGACTACCTCCTAATTTAGACTTGGAATTTGCTCTATGTACTAGAAATAAGGTGAAGCAAATTTGCTAAGAAGATAAACAAGCAAAATACCTACAATATCTTAAATAATATAAAAATGCAAATAGTATAAAATCTCCATGATATGATAAAAAATAATTTGACTTTTTTATTCTAAATTTTATATCAATACTTATCTTTGCCCCTTTGTAAGTAGCCTAGCTGTATTATTTTTAGAATAGGTCCTGAAATCCAGAAATTACTTTTATGGTGAGTCTTATGTGATGATATGCATACCACTTTGCTCAGACTGCATCCCTTAGAGAATCTACCTTGCAATGTTTTTCTGAATAACCTTTTGTAGAGGCTTTCTGCTGCCAGTGGTGTTATAGAGAGCTCAAGGAAAATAACAGTCTAACTCAGCAACAATATGAAACAGTACTGTAAATGCTCCTAAAACGTCCTGTACCCTAAGGTTTTCTAATGAATTATGGCATAAATAGATTTAGTGACTGTTAATGGCGAGAGAAACGGAATCCTTTCAAACAAGGCTCCCAGGAACGACTATAACAGAAGAGCACATAACAACTCTAATAAAATAGCAAGATTTGAGATATATGTCTATTGGATATATGCACCATTGTCTGAGAACTCATTGGGGTTGTTTTTCATTGTCTTCTAATAACACTCACTTGAACAAACAGAGAGGCCAATGATGTGAATGAGCTAGTGATAGTTAGGCTCCATTCATAGCAAATACAGGAAAATAAGTGTTTGTGTGCAGTGATTCATCTCACTAAAAAGTCACTTTCTAATACATGCCAGATGAGCATTATCCTAAAAAATGCCCATTTCTCTACAGATACCAAAGGGGAAGATTTCCATTCACATTTTCCCTTAGTAATTTCTTTGTCTCTTTTGCCGCCTTTTAAGGGACAGGACATGAGTAATAAGCCATTGTCTCTAGCTCCAAAGTGTGGATCTACAGCATGGACCTACTCTTTTCCTGAGCACAAAAATGTCCTAATTGTGATGACAACACAAGATCAGATCCTAGATCTTCTTCACCTGACACCATGACTGACACATCTTGCCTGCAGTAGTCTCTGCAAGTTATGCTCCATTAAAAAAGTGGAGTTTGGTTGTCTGTGGCAACCAAAGAAGGACAAGGAACTTCTGGAAAGAGACCAGTGCAGAGCCACAAAGATGATGAAGGGCGTAGAACATCTCCCTTATATGGAAAGACTGAAGGAGCTGGGTCTTTTTAGCCTGGAGAAGAGGAGGCTGAGGGGTGACATCATTAATGTCTATAAATAGAGAATGAGTGTCAGGAGGGCGGAGCCAGACTTTTCTCAGGGATGTCTAATGACAGGACAAGGGGCAAAGGGTGCAAGCTGGAGCATAGGAGGTTCCACAGAAATGTTAGGAAAACCTTTTTCACTGCGAAGGTGACAGAGCACTGGCACAGGCTGCCCAGGGAGGTTGGGGAGTCTCCTTCTCTGGAGACATTCAAAACCCACCTGAGCGCGTTCCTGTATGACCTACTGTAGGTGATCCTGCTTTGGCAGTGGGCTTGGACTAGATGATCTTTCAAGGTCCCTTCCGTTTATGCATCTCACAACCCAATTCTATGACTCCAGGTATCAGTCTCTACTGCTTCCACCCAGCTTTGTCCAGAATCAAGTTTTACTGCTGCTAGAATTTCTGCTCAATAGATACATCACAGTACCACACACAGAGAATAGACTATTACCTGCATGCTCCACAGTAGGATCCTAATAGCTTTATTGCAGGATATTTGAAAATTGAAAGAAATACTCACTAAAGGCCTTAACAGTCACAGTGGACTCATGGCCTCAAGTTGTATTAATGGGGGACGTAATCTGTGGTCTGCCTGTATCTTTGACTCAACGACAGTACCTGGCAAGATCAGAAACTCAGTTCATTCAATGCATTCAAATGAAGATCTGATTTCAGCTAGAATAAATTCTCTGTACAACAGGATAGTAAGGCAGAGGGCTATTTCATTTCAATGCAGTAACAGAATTGAGATTCTGATCTTGCCAGGTACTGTGGGTGAGTCAAAGATAACATACAGACTTTTCAGCCTAAAGGTGGGGCATTCATTGTACACATCATTCACCCTAATTCTCTTAACTCCTCAGAGTAGTAGGATGCCTTGTCTGTAGCCTTTGATATTCGTCAAAGATCTTGGACCACAATCTTGGATCTCAGCTTCTTTTTCCAGAAGAATCTTCAAGGTGTTACACTGGGCTAAGGCACTGGGTACCCCAGCACCATGTGTGCCTGCATTGTCCACTGTATGGTAATGTGTTTTGACTCAAAGATTTGTGCATTTTGGGGGGTGGGGTAGTTCACATCCACTAAGGACGAAATGCCAGGTTTAGATTTACATGTCCTTGCCTGGAGTAAGGGAAGTTTGAGGTTCATTCTTACTAGCTTCTGGAATAAATTTTGGATAGTTTATGTTCTTAATTCTGGATGCCAGGTAACTCAAAAGAAACAATGCTTAAACAGGTCATTAGTGTGATCTCTGATTTTCTCAGACACCATCAAAGATACATGACATTTTGAGGACTAGTTGTACTTTTATTAAAAGTACAGATATAGCAACCTGGTGTCCTCTTCCTGACCTAAATCTAAATAATTAAACTCTGTTGGAAATTATGCAAATGCTCAAGGTGTATGTGCATGTTAGCTGGTCAAAATAGTTTCTATACAGTTTATTAAGATCTTACTGGCCTTCATAAATGAGAATTATCTGATTTCATTCCAACCTTCTCCATGTTAGATTCCTATTTAGACTAGATTAACTTTTTCTGTAGTCAGCAGGTACTTACAGAAATTTCCAAAGACAACATGCCTTTCCTAAACATTTAAAATAAGCAATATGAATTCAGTTATTTCCACTAATGAGAGAGAGAACACTCAAAAGCAAGAACTTCAGTCTTTATATAGCTAAAACGAGGTGACATGAAGATTACCTACTTCAATATTTGGCAATCACATTTATAAGGGCAGTAATGACTTCACTAGACAGATAAAAAAGGAACATGCCACAGAGCTTCCAAATACCATGGAATTCTAAACTTAACAACCAGTATGGTAAATATATGCAAAAAAGTATTTGCAAGATATGTAGAAAAAGGAAGAATTAATATTACTTCTTGGCTATCTGAGTCTACAAAATATTAAGCCAAAGTAAAGAAAACATGTTAATGAATATGAATAAAATTATTTCAGAAATGCTGATTTTCCTTACTTGCACACAAACTTAGCAATTTAGATCTGACCAAACGCACAAAAACACTGACCCCTTAGATATATTTTTCACCTCCTTTGTTAGTACCGTTGTATCTACATAAAAGTATATGTACAAAAATCAAATGTTGAAGATAACTGCAGGAAAATTGTTTCAATTATTTATTTCTTGAGTGGATTTCTGTGATAATAAAGAGACTGAATGAAGCATTATCTTACAGAAGTACCAGTCTATCCACTTATACATTTAAGCCTTTGCAGAAAAAAAGACTCTTTTAAAAAAAAATTATTTTTAAATGAATTGGAGCCTACCCAACAAAGGAAAAAGCCCACAACAAACTGAAAAGAAAATTGAGGTCCTTGTAAACTCATTTTCCAGTTGGTCTGAGTTTCTAACTGCTAACCATGTACATCAAAGGAGGAAGTTGGCATCTGTAGTACTCCTGAGGTGCATGAAATCCCAGGAAAGAACAAATTAATTGTGTTATCCACCATATCCAAAAATTATGGGACTGGACTTCTGAGGTTCAGCTGACTATTTGCCTTCATGGAATATTATTGAAGAAATTAAATCAGCCTATTTAATTTTTTTCTGGACAGTGTGCTCAACAGTGAATGAAAATATGAAATTATGTTATTCTAGGACAGAAGATGTAAAAATTAGTACAAATTTAGAAGAATTTTTCCAAAGGTTCTCCTAATGTAATTCTAGATGCTGAACTTATCATTCTCATCAGTAAAACACAAGAGCTTCTATTTGCTGATAGGATTTCAAATTGCTGACAAATTCTCTTGTCGAGTGTCTTTAGCTCCTAAATCAGCAAAACTCCAATGAGTGTACCAGGAAATTCAGCACTCTTTCTGCAATAGAAACATGAGTTGTGTTCTGATGAATCCTGGTTCTTTTGGAAACTAACTGTAAAGTCACTCTGTGACAGTAATTCTGTATCATCCTCTGTATTACTGCCACTAGGAAAAGGAAAGATTAAAACAATGTAGCCAGTTAATCTCTCTTTTCCCTGTAGAGGTGCAGTTCTGTTTAAATGTGGTATTAATAGGATTCTAATCCTTTTATTACTACTGGCCAATGTAACTTGCTTCTTTATCAGAGGACACAGGTCAGATGAAACCCCACATTTAAACTGAGACTGAATCCTAGCCCTTAGACATGTTGCATCAGTTTAAACTTGTAATTTTTTCTTCCATGACATATTATCTGCTTTTTGTATAGAATAATATCGTTTTAGGTTTATGTCACATGTCTTTACTTGTCTTATCTAGACTAGCTGGTTTAGGCTACCTATATAGCCAGTGCATACTCTCAAACAGTTCCCAAAGGTGACTCATTTAAATTGTCTTGATAGCAGTTTTAAAAGTGGAATGAATACTCAAAGTGTCTTCCCCTTTAGTTACTGACTATAAGAATAAGCTACATAATCAGTTTAGACTAGAACCCTAACTGTCAGATAGGTGAAGACAGCTGGAATAAACACCAGTCTGCCGCTACTACTACTACCAAGTAGTTTGTCAGTAGGCAATATAGTCAACTGTATTTCCTAGAACGTTCTTAAAATATTCTAATATCAAAAATCTATCTAAAATCTAACTGTGGCAAAAAAACCTTATGGGGAAAAAACAACGAAGCAACAAAACGCAAAAACCCCTCACAAACAACAACACTAACAACAGAACCTAAAATCCTAGAGGATGTGTGAACGAAACCTAACTAAGCAGAAATGTGTTAGATATCCCAGTGTACAAACTATGCAGTCACTCAGTTGCAGGAGGAAATGCACATCCAGGCACACAATACTACCAGGTTTCCAAAAGCTGTTCTTGTGCCAGGCAGGTCACAGCACGGTAAAAGGCGATGGTCTGAGCCATGGTGCCTGCAGAGTTTCAGAGGAAACACTACTAATGCATGGCTGGAAGCTCACTTAGGAGCAAGCTGTGTGAGAATATGCTGTTTAATTGGAGCTCTGGAGGCCATGGACACATCTTCATGAAATGTAGACACAATCTCAGTGGAAACGAGTATTGTTGATCAATATTTTTGAACTGCAAATATTTAGCAACCAAATTTTATGACTGTCTCTTGTGTCTGTGGATGAGGGAAGTGGGACTAACCGTATCTGCAAAAGTAGCCAAGCAAGCACACTGTGACTCACTGATCTGAATATTAGAAAGATGTGACTCAGGCATATAACTGCGGTAAATTAGAGGAAGATGGATGAATTCTCTACAGCTGGCAAATCAGTCAGATATTTGGCTTCTTCTATTCTAAGCTTACAGTTGTTAATTTTATATAAATCCTTGACGTAGAGAACAAACAATGAGGGAAAAGACACAAAATTCTGGCTTTGTTGGCCATCACTGATGGAAGTAAATGTGATAGTGAGAGAGGTTTATATTATATGCTAGAACCTTCCTAGAAATCTTTCCTGGCAAAATTTTTGAATGTTTGTGTTTGGGTTATTTTTAAGTTTTGCTATGGAATTTTTAGATAGACAATTCAAGAAGAGCTGTGAGATGACAAGGAAAAATCTGTGTTTTCTTCTTACTCTTTCTGGTGGCTTCCAGAGCATGAAACCAAAAGCCAGAATGCTTTTTTTTAGGTATCATCAGCTTTCAGTGTGACATAATATCTAATTGTTGCTCAGCACATGTATAGCTTTTTTAAATTTGGGTTTATGAGGAAAGGTAGAAGGATTTCCGCTATCTTTATGCTGTTGAATGTTTGAGCTGTAATGGCCATTGAGATTCTTATTAAAAAGTCACTGTTTTCTGTGTCACTTTTCAATACATGTGTACTGCAGTTATATATCAGCCTAAACTTTCAACGTCCTTTTGACCTCTAATTGTACAAATCCTGTAACACCAGTATGATACAACCTTGTAACATCGTAGGTGAAATGACATTTTTCTGGGATTCTCTTCATTATGTAACTAATACGTTATTTCAAATCGCTACATGAAAAGTTATACAGTTCGTTGCCTAAAGGCAGTATATTTCAACAAATTTGAGTGCAGTGAAGAGCCTGGTTATTTTTCATTAATGTATCTGCAGAAATAAAGAATTAGAAATACATTGCAGGTTATACATTATGTGCATTTTGGTGGTGTTTTTTTTCTTTTTTTTTCCCCCATGAGTATTTCAGGCTCTGTAGCTCAGTAACATATAGGGCTTTTCTATCACATCTTGTTTCTGTTAAACCACATGAAAACATAGTTTGTGTTTCTATACAGGCTTACAGCGTACAATGACTTATAAAGAAGCACAAAAATGTAAATTATTTAAATACATCATTCCATTTTGTTTTCATCCAGTGACTGTTTTTGCACTCTCAGTTTTTTTAGTGGTGGGAGAGAGTTCAAGTACAGAACATGTATCAACAGGCACAATAGTGAGACTCATTGCTAAAGTATGATTGAATTCAGCATGATAAGTTATTCTTTAAATGCTATCGTGCATTTTTATTTCCTAGTTAATTTCCTAAGTAAAATTAATGTGTCTTTGGTTATGGACATAAATATATCTCAGCGTGTTTTAGCTAGTATGTCAGGAAGAAAATTACTGCTTCTTCGAATATGTGATTTTCACATAGGAGAAAAACATATAAACCCAGATTGTCTAGTTGTGACTATTTAAAGGAACTTTAAGCAGTAGTACTATGCAAACCAAAGGAGAAATTGTTCAAAGGCAGTGCTCATGGAAAGAAAGTAATGCATACTTGTATGTATGTTCAATTATGTGTAATAAAATAACCATGTTCTACTAATGATGGTCATATCTAAGACTAAAGATCCGTATTTAAATGTGGAAGGACCTATTCTACTCAGGATGGTGATATCTAAGACTATAGAGCTGTATATAATTGTGGAGGTACCATGGACCATACAGAACAGTATAAAATATTAGAGGGATTATATAGTACTTAAAAGGACTAGATATTAGATATTAGATATTTTTTTCTATCCATAAATTTTTTACAGAAAAATATCGTCTATAGGCATTAAATGAAACACATATTCAATACTTTTTTTAAACAAGATACTTTCTATCTACAACTTTATTGGAAACTAATGGTTAACTAACATAAAGCTTAGCCTGTAAAATGAGAATTTAAGAACTGGAGTACAATGAAGGAGAAGGAATTACCAGTGAAGTTGTTATGAAGATGAAGGTCTTAGCAAATCGAGGAAAGTTGAATCTGCTTGCAATCAAAAAGACAATCTACTGGATATGAGAGTCATTCTAAGAGACTGAAACAAATAGCAAATTTCAACTATATGTAGTTTGGGGCTGTATTTAGCTCATGCTAGTCAACTAGTTTGAAAGCCAGTATGTGTAGCAGGACAAGTCAGGGGTAATATTTACTTAAGTCCTCTAGGATGGATGGGCAAGCAAATATCAAGCAAGAGGTAGGTAATATATATGATAAATTCAGTATAGCCATTAAGACTATGACTTTTTGCGACTAAAAAAATGACAAATTTAAGTTCCCAAGCTCATTTTTTTGAAAATGTTTTGAAAGAATTAGTGTAGTGATATCCTTTATATTAATTTAAAAAATCACCTCTCACTGCTGCCTTCAGTCTATGTTTAAAATGGGAGCAGTATAGCCATCTAGGCTATCATCCAAATGCTTCATAACCTGCTGAGATAAAAACTGCAAGACCTGCTCATACCAGGGTATCCAAGGTGTTTTTGAACACCTACAGCTAGATGCGTTATAACAGAAATCAAAACCAGTTACTTTTTTAGAAAGAAGCAGCTCAAAAGAAGATAGAATAGAAATAAAGGACTTCAGTAACAAACACTCCCAGACCCTCTGCATCTGTGTAATCTTTCAGGTTTGGTAGTTTCCTGGTTGCAGCAGACTTCGCACAATCACTTTTGTTCCCCAGGAAAAAAATACCTCTAATCCTCTTCAAGATCAGTCCAGGTTTCTGTTCCCCATCAGTGCTGCTGGATCCCTGCTATCTGGGTCTGTTTCTCCTTCTGCCATCTCAGATTTTTCCTGTATGGGCATGCTCAGCTGGTCTCAGAAAAAGTTCAAAGTCAAGCTCCTTCCAAAAAGACATTTACTCTATGTGGGCAGCTAGGAAGGACAATTAAAAAACCTTCCTCATCCTTGTTCAAAATTTAGCATTTGAATGGTCTTCATTAACATGCAAACTATGAACAAAGAGGAAAATCTGATTCTGCATGACTGTAAACATGCTATTTCATTTCAATTAGTGACCTATGAAACATGATAGTGACCTATGATATGTTAACTACTACAAATACAATAGAACAAAATAAAAAGGTGAATAGTAATGAATGACAGTTACAGGCAACCTGTGTCAATTTAACATTAGTTAAACTAAGAAGTTGAAAGTCTGCTAAGGCAGATGTTCTCACCTGCAAATGTCCAAGATCTTTTTAAAGCTTAATCAGTTCACCTAAATAAATTTCTTTATGTTATTAAATCCTCATTAGTGTTTTTTATGTTCTTTATTTTCTCTTTTCTCTGTTCATTCTTTGTTGGCATTTATTCTTTACCAGCATAATCATATTTGAATATGATTTTTATATTATTGTTGCACATAAATTTGCCATTATCTTAATCACATAACTCCTTATTTGCTCATTGTATGGCATAATTAAATCAATAGATAAAATTATTGCTTCTATTCACATAAAAGCTTAATCTTTTTACATTAGTTCCTTTGATTCTAACGATTTCATAGCTGATGATTGGAGATCAATACATGACATGAGTAAGTACATAGTCAGTGATGTTATCTTTTTCTGATGCAGAAAAGCCATAGGGTGGGTGGGGTGGAACTAAATAATCTTCAATGTCTTTCAACACAAACCATTTTATTATTCTATAATTCTAAAATTCTATAATTCTTTGATAATACTTTTTCAGATAGCTCACTACACTAAAACTACGTTAGCTACTCTTGGTTTTTTTTAATAAAAAAAAGAGGAAAAAAATACTATTCACTCTGAAATATTCCACCAAAAGCAGTCTGGCTAAAATTCATATTGAATTCAAGTATTTGCTGATTAGATGTTTTATTTGGGGCAGCAATAAGCTATTCAGCTATATTTAGATATATTACTAGTTCAAGTCACACTTCTTTGCTAAATAAACCCACAACAGCAGTCTGTGAAATTAAAATACAGGACACCTATGTTTTTGCTTAGTATCAGGTTGTATTTTAACATTTTACACTGTTGAATATAAATATCCAAAGGAAAGGTATAAACTCATCTGGAAAGTAGGGGCTGATTCATAACAGGACAGTTCCAGTTTTAAGCATTTGCAGAAGTAACAAATGAATGGCTTCCTAACTATTGCTGCAAAATTAATTTGCAATGAATATCTAAGACATTTAGCCTGTTTTTAGATCTTTTTTCTTTGCCTAGCTGATGAGTATCTAAATATCTTTTCCCACTGTTTGAGTTCTAAAATGCATATTTTGCTTAGTGCTGGATCTGTAAAATTTAGTAAAAATAATATTCACATAAAACAATTTGGAAAAATGTAAGTCTATCTGAAGTAAATATAGATGAACCTTTACAGTAATATTCATACACTTTTTATCAGTCCTGAGGACATTATTAAAGACAGAAAACAGAATTTTGAAATAGGACTGGGAGAAAAAGGTTTGTGAAAAATATTCTTCAGTATTGCAAGACAAGGCTGCTTTTCTTATTTGAATCTTCTTGTATTGTGTTTTTCAGCATTACAATTTCAAACTTTCATGATGAAAGTAAATTCACTATTTCTTTTGTAATTCTAAAAGTGCAACCAAATGGATAACTGTTCCCAAAAGAGAAGCTGGAGGGTTGACTGATTTCAGCTGCCTCTTATTGACATCAAACTAAATGCATTTTTTTCTCTTGTTGAGAAGTAAACTGGGAGGCAGATGTCTCACTGTGATCCATAAAAATTGTCAGTGATGAGGTCCATGTTAAAGTTAACCACTGCTTTTTACAAAAAAAAGTTCTAAACAGCCTAAACAATTTCTTTGAATAGAAAAAATATGCACCGAAAATTGCACATCGGTAGATCCCTAAATGTTGCAACCGTCAGAAGTAGCTCAGTGTTGTTTCCCGGTGGGATGCTCTCTCTTTAGAAGTTCATTGTAGGCTTTTCTAAGTGGATGTATGAGTGGACGAAAAAAATATGTGAACACAAGTTAATTATTAATTAATTCAGCAGAGGTATTGGTAAACATTAGGTCAACCATTTAGGCTGATTGTTAAGCATTTAGCCTCTGCCATGTAGTGAAGCTGAAATACAATACTATATTTGTTTATGTGGATACAAGAGGAAAAAAAAATCTATACTGTCCTTTGTTCCAGAAAACTACATTTATCATATGGTTTTCACTTTCTTGTTACTTATGAAATAGACAAGTATTTCTGAGGTTATTAATGTAAACTTTCTATTCTGCATGTTTAGAAAACTTCATAAGAATCATCAATACTTTCATATTTGCATGTACCGGCTTGTAAGCCTCCTATGTGTACTGTACTTTGATTATAAATGCCTCCATAATTTCATAGAATATGATTACAAAAATTACTATGTAAGAAATGCAGATTAAGAAGTGGGAACATTGTGGCAAATGAGGTGAAAATCTGTAGGTGATATCTAAGCTCAGTTTTCAGTTTGATGAAGTTCTATTGTACCTATAAGGAATAATTATGTCCCTCTTTACAAAAAGAGTTCTGCATTTCTGAAATAAATAACCATTGAGGCTGAATGAAAACATTTTTATGAGTGTACATGATTTTAACCAAGAATAATGGGTCATGTGAGTTATTTTTCTATCATACTAAAAGTGACATTTTAATTCAAGATTGTTAGA
This sequence comes from Apaloderma vittatum, assembly GCF_000703405.1. Taxonomy (NCBI): domain Eukaryota; kingdom Metazoa; phylum Chordata; class Aves; order Trogoniformes; family Trogonidae; genus Apaloderma; species Apaloderma vittatum. The sequence continues at coordinate 120,696 of NW_009708536.1, read as the reverse complement.
ACTAAAATAAGATTTACCCTGCTCTGTCTGTCATCTTATAGTGTAGCTCAAATTTTTGATAGCTGTGAATCATGAACTTGATCTTATTATTTCAAAGGCAAGATCTAGAGCACAAAGTTGAAGGTAAAAAATAAAGGAAAGAAAAACTTAAAATAGGTTGAAGATGGAGAGAAGCAGAGAATGTACTTTGATCAACTGAAAGGTTAATTACTGAAAGCCTTTCTCCATGAAGCATACTGGTAATTAGAAAGTCTGAGCAGTGTGTGATTTCATTTAACACTATACAGAAAGCCAACATGAAACAATAAGCTGCTTGATTCTTCTTGTGTTTGTAAAACATGTAAACTCGTACTTTATTTTATTCCTTTTTTTTTTCTTTTTTAGACAAAAACTTAGAGAATGATAGGGATGAGACGAGTTAGACACCATAGCCTAGTGTTCTCATCTACCAGTGCCACCTTAGCTCTGATCTGTGAAGCACACTAGACACAGGACAGACCTGTGCTGTGCAATAGGGTTTCTGGTTACCTAAGGAGGAATCTTATGGTACCTTTTACAAAGTACTAAGTCTCCTTAAAACTTTACATTTTGTCCTAGTTTTGTCTGGTACAGAGTAGTCTTCCTAGTACCTGGTATAGTGCTGTGGTTTGGATCTAGTATGAGAATAATGTTCAAAACACTGATATTTAGGTTGTTGCTATGTAGTGTTTATCCTAAGTCAAGGATTTTTCAGTTTCCCATGCCCTGCCAGTGAGGAAGTGCACAAGAAGATG
>NW_009708536.1:39083-119892 GCF_000703405.1 Apaloderma vittatum | reverse complement strand
TGTGGACAGAACAGCTGAGCTGATCTAGCCAGAGAGAAATTCCATACCATAGGATGTCATGCCCAGTATATAAACTGGGGGGAGTTGTCTGCAGGAGAGGGTGATCACTGCTTGGGGACCAGCTGGGCATCAGTCGGTGGATGACGAGCAATTACATTGTGTGTCACTTGTCTGTTTGGCTTTTGGAGTGGTGATACAGACAATCTGAGGCCCACCATCTTACAGGTGAAAAAGAGATACAGGCAGCTTATGAAGGGATTTGAGCTGCTTCAGAAGTGATTGGTATACTGAAATATGGCTCCTCCTGGCACCTTGGCTGCTGGTGCTGGGCTAGATGATCAAAGGGAGGGTCTCCTGTACACATCGTGCAACTGATGTTACATAGAGTAAGTGGGTCACACGATGAACTTGAACAAGAGACCCCAGTCATCTTGCAGGTGATGATGGACTGCTCAGAAGGCAAAGACTTCAAATTTTCACCAGAAGAGGAAGTGACGCAGGATGTTGGGTGCCAAAAAAAGGACTGCTCCGATCTAACCGTGTCCGGCCGCTAAGGCTCATAGAGCTGCTTAATCACTCCCCTTCAAGGGTTTGTGGGAGAGAATCAGAGCAGTAAAAGTGAGAAAATTGTTCCATCAGTTCCAGTAACAAAAAAAAAGACAGGTCCTACTCCTCATCTGTATGGATCAGTGTCTCAGCTAATAAGAGTAACCATTCTTCTGCTCAGGAAAGGATATAGAGGGTACACATCATGATTGAAGAACAACAGGTGCCAATTACTGCCAAAACAGTGCACTGGTGGCAATATGGCACCAACCAAGACTCTCTAATTCCCAATCATAAGCTGATATGTTGACTAGAAAGTCAAAGAGTCATCATTAGGACTTACTCACCCTCTAACAGACTAACAGAATCATAGAATCATAGGATAGTTTCAGTTGGAAGAGACCTCCAAGATCATCAAGTTCAACCTTGGTCCTAGCCCTATCAACACCATTAAACCATGTCCCTCAGCACAACATCTACCCATCTCTTAAACACCTCCAGGGATGGTGACTCAACCACCTCCCTGGGCAGGCTGTTCCAATGCCTGACAACCCCCTCAGTGAAGAAATTCTTCCTAATATCCAACCTGAACCTCTGGTGGTGCAACTGAAGGCCATTTCTCCTTGTCCTATCGCTCACCGCTAGGGAGAACAGACCAATCCCTGACTCACTACAACTCTCCTAGTTGTAGAGAGCAATAAAAGCATGGGTTCAATCCCCATTCCATCTCCACGTGTTGCCTGATCTAGATGAGAGGCGTCCCTGCCCATGACAGGGAGGCTAGTTTAAAATGATCTCTAAGGTCCCTTCCAGCCTAGGCCATTCTATGATTCTATGATTTCCCCTCAGTCTCCTCTTCTCCAGGATAAACAGCCCCAGATCCCTCAGCCATTCCTCGTATGACACATGCTCCAAATCCTTTACTAGCTTGGTAGCCCAACTCTGTACCCCCTCCAGCATCTCAATGTCCCTCTTGTAGTGAGCAGCCCAAAACTGGACACAGTGCTCAAGATGAGGCCGCATCAAAGCCAAGCATGATCACCTCCCTGCTCCTGCTGACAACACCATTGCTGATACAGGCCAGGATGCTGTTGGCCTCCTTGGGCCCCTGGACACACTGCTGGCTCATGTTCAGCCGGCTGCCCATCAACACCCTCAGGTCCCTCTCTGCTCCAGCCACTTCTCTCCAAGCCTGTAGCGCTGCTGGGGGTTGTTGTGGCCAAAGTGCAGGACTCGGCATTGGGCCGTATTGAAAGTCATGCAACTGGCCTTGGCCCAGTGATCCAGCCTGTCTAGATCCTTCTGTAGTGCCTTCCTACCATCAAGCAGATTGACACTTCCACCCAGCTTGTTGTCATCTGCAAACTTACTACGGGTGCGCTCCATCCGCTCATCCAAGTCATTGATGAAAATGTTAAGCAGCACTGAGCCCTGTGGGTCACCACTCATGACCAGACACCAACTAGATTTAACTTCATTGACCACGACTCCTTAGAATTGGCCATATAAAAAGTTTTCTACCCAGCAAATCGTATGCCCATCCAAGCCAAGGGCAGTCAATAAAGCCAGTGTTCAAGTATAACAGAGAATGGAAAGTAACAGTAGAGTATTGTGGCCTGAATGAAGTCATGCTGCCTCTGAGTGCTGCCATGACAGACATGCTAGAACTTTAGTATGAACTGGAGTCAAAGACATAGTAGTATGCCATAAACGACATTGCTAATGAGTTTTTCTCAATCCCATTGACAGCAGAGTGCAGGCCACAGCTCTTTTTTACTTAGAAGGGTGTCTAGCACATATAGAATTGTCTGCCTCAGGAATGGAAACACAGCCCTACCATTTGCCATGGACTGATGTACACTACAGTGGAACACAGGGTGAAGCTCCAGAAAATCTGTAATACATTGACAACCTCATCATATGGGGTAACACAGAAGAATTTTTTGAGGGAGAAAATAATTCAAATAATTCTGGATGCCAGTTTTGCCATTACACAAAGTAAGGTCAAGGAACTTAAGCAGGACATCCAGTTTTTAGGAATAAAACAGTAAGATGGAAGTCATCAGATCATAATGGACATGATTAACAAAATAACAGCTCTGTGTCTTCCAGTTAATAAAAAGGAAACAGAAGCCTTCTTAGGCATTGTGGGTTTTTGAGGAACGCATATTCCAAACTACAGTCTGATTATAAAACTTCTCTATCAAGTGACCTGGAAGAACAAGGAAGGGAGGGACATTCGAAGTGATGGTCTTTGTCTTCCCAAGTCATCATTAAGTGTGCTGGAGCCTTGCTCTCCTGGAGATGGCTGAACACCTGCCTGCCAATGGGAAGTGGTGACTGAATTCCTTGTCTTGATTTGCTTGCACATGCGACTTTTGCTTTACCTTTTAAACTGTTTTTATCTCAACCCACCAGTTTTCTCACTTTAACTCTCCTGATTCTCTCCCCCATCTCACTGTGGGGTGTGGGAGTGAGCGAGTGGCTGTGGGGGACTGAGTTTCCAGCTGCAGTTAAACCACAACCTATTTATTTCCCAACATTTTGAGAAAAATGTTGGTCTCATAATAATGGAAAATAGAATGTTAAAAAACTCCACAAGAATGAGATTTTCAGTAGAGCCCCAGACTGTCCTTATTCCTCACCAGAAGCTCCTCATTCCTTCTTGAGTCTTGGGAAATACTCATCAACACATGTGGGAAGCTACTAACAAAAACAAAAAGGGATGTGGAGCCCAGAAAAAAACATCAACTCTGGAACCTCTTGAGCATACTCGGGGATTGGAGTATTGTCACATTGTTGATTTCCAAGGAGCTATAGAAATGTACAGAAAGGTGACAATATTGGATAATGAATTTGAGGGAGTCTGGGGCTGGAAGATCATGAGATTGAGGTCCTCATTGTTGGTGGAAGTATAAATATAACACAGAGTTTTGATGCGATTTTTTTTTATGGGATGATAAAAAAGACAGAATGGAGTTACCAATATATTATCAGGACTGGACAAAGCATAAAATCAAGAATTAAATCCTGTGTCACTACCTCCCACACTTTGAGCCCTGAAGGAGGTACTCTGAAGCTGACTAACAGTAATGTCAACAGAAACAGCAATGATTACAACCACGAGGAGAGAACACATCCTATGGTTTTAGTCACCTAAGCATTAGCCATGTAATCTAAGATATTTACATAGGTATTCATTATAAAGTAGTTAAATCCATGCAAAGATAACTATATAAGGAAGGTACTTTGAATATGCAAATTGTCTCTCCATTTTTTCCTCTTTTGCAAGACTAAAGTTAGGTAAGATAATTCCTGTCCTTAGCAAATCAGTGTAATTTTTTAGGGGTGTAGACAAGCGGAATAAATTTCTCCAGATTTTATTTTAAGCAGGTGGATAAAATCTCATCACAGTAGTAAACAAAAGAATATGGAAATAATAAATACACGGCTAGCAGCATGATTCGAGTAGGAGAAAAAATGTAAAATCATTCTTGTGCTGCGCAATTAATTTATCAAGGCTGTAAAAACCCACATTATCATAGATTGCTAATAGACAGCTTACTGTTCTTCATGGACTTTTAGTATGACCTGTTCTTATGTAATTCCTTCATTGCAGGGTCAGTATATTCATTTCTATGCATGTTGCTACCTGGATAATTCATTAAAATCTACCCTGCACAGGTTAACATGAATTTGAAAACGGTGGCTGCCTCTTCAACCCAAGAGTTGCTTCTATTTAACTAACTCATGTAAACAGTAGCTAACTAGTGAAGGCATAAATCAACAGGTATGAGGTAGTGCAACAATGAAGGTAAAAGGAAATATCCCTCAATTAAAGAAAAGGCTCGCTCAGTCCTCCGGCATTTGGGACAGAAATCTTGATACGCTTTAACATAAGCAAGCCTCAAACACATGGGATTAAAAAAAAAAAAAGCACTGGAAAGGAAGAAGAAGTCATGATCACTTCCCATTCCCCTTCAATCCCTAAACAGGGACTAGTCAAAACCTAGAAGTCTCTTAACAGCTTCTCCTGCAGCACACGTTGGTAACTACAGCAGTTGGTAACTGCAGCATCACCATGGCAACTAGCTGGTTAAATATCTTTTCCTGGTCACGGCATAAGATTACAAATGAAGCTATCATTTACTTTCTCCATTCTTTTATCCAGTCTGCCAGCTCCATGTGAGGAACAGCATTCTGCAGTCTAGTGTGACAGCAGGAGAAATAAAAGGAAATGGCATACTGGCAAACGGCTCTGCTTTTGAACAGCAAAACTGTGCTGCAAAATTTATAAAGCTGTTAAATAAACTTTCTTTGTTAAATAAAAAATTCAAGCCTTTTATCTGGCCTGAAAAAACACATCTTTTAATCTGAACAGATAAAATATTTTTTATAGTGTATCATTTCTGATGGGGATCACACAAAAGAAATAGGTTAAACTGAGAAAACTCTGCCAACAAGATAAACCTGTAGTCACAGGCACATCTAATTCCCCATGCTTTCATCATTAATATTTTATGGCCTTCAGTGATCTGCCCAATCTTGAAGAAAAATATATCATTCATTTAAGCAGGCAGGGTACAGTAACAGAATTTATCTGTATCAAAAAGGAGGTAAAATACAAACTACAATAGAGATATCACAGCAAAGTATTAAGTTTTCTCAGTTACTTGAAACACTGATCCCTGCACGGAGTGTTTTGTCTGAACAGCAGAAAGAGTATTAGCATACACAATGGCATTCCCATTAAGAGAAAAATATGATGAATGCTGTTTGTAGGAGGCTTTTTTATCTCTAACTAAACACAGCATTTTATACAGTCATTCCGCAAACTAATATCCATTTCCTTTGCTGTAGATTTCTGTAGGATATGGCTATCCTTTCCAGTCTAACCTATCAACATTTTTGATTCATCTGCATTAGAGAGAATATGAAAAGGAAAATATTCTTTTCCAACATTCACTAATGAATCTGAATAATGGATCAAGGAGTGTTTACTACAGAAAAGACACCTGAGGAGGCCATATAGCTTAAACAGCTTTGTTGGTGAGTCTACTTGCATTATCAGTATGTGAAAATACAAGAGCAGAAACACTGTGCTCTACACTGTAGAAACTATCAGTTATCCTGAGATATAGAGGCTGTAGTGCATTTGTATATGGCAAAGAGGAAACTATGTATATACTTAGACAAAAACCAGGTATACCACTTATAACTCCATTAACATGTGACAATTATATATAAGGCTGACTACAGATAAACGTTTGATTGTAACATAGTGATATATGAGATTCAGAGACTGCCTGAACTATCGCTAGATCAAGTCCCTTGTTTGTTCTGCCTAGGATTTGCTGTTCAACTCAGGTCACAAGAACACAATTACGTATTTGCAGACAGCCCAGAGCAAGCAATGGTGATGTACCATGAAGTTTGTGGTACAAAAAATACAATTGAAAAGAACAGTGTTCTCATCGGTCATTCTAATCTCATTCAAAAGTACTTCAAACAATGAGGATCATGTTGCACCTCTCTCTATCATCTGCATGTGAAGATTGATCAGCTTTCTCCTTACCCCTGTTAATCATGGTATGCCAGTGTAATATGGAGCAGTTCCCGGAAATCAAGAAATTTAAAGACTGTAATTCTCAGGTGTGCATATTCTGATATACAGCCCTTGTGACGGCAGCTGACCCTTTTTACCTTTTCTGTTTTACTGAGCTATGGCATTATCACAGTAACATAGAAGTGTCAGTTCTGATATCTGTGGAGTTCACGCTGGACTTCACATGAGCAGATTTTGGCCTTTTCAAGGACCTACTGGATGACTACCATGAGACAGAGCCCTGGAGAGAAGAGGTGCCCAAGAAAGATGGTTAGTATTCAAGGATCACCTTCTCCAAGCTCAGGAGTGATGCATCCCAACAAAGAGGAATCAGGAGGCTTCCGTGGGTGAACAAGTTGCTTATGGACAAACTCAGGAACAAAACAGAAGCCTAAAGATGGTGGAAGCAGGGACAGGTAGCCTGGGAGGAATACAGAGGAATTATGTGAGCAGTCAGAGATCAGGTTGGGAAAGCCAAAGCTCCAGTAGAATTAAATCTGGCCAGGGATGTCAAGAGCAACAAGAAAAGCTTCTATAGCTTTGTTGATGATAAAAGGAAGACTAATGATAATGTGAGTGTTTTCCAGAAGCAAATAGGAGACCTGCTTACCTAGGTGATAGAGTTAAGGTACTCCATGAATTTTTTGCTCCAATCTTCACTGGAAGATCTCCAGCCATGTTGCTCAAGCCACAGAAAGCAAAGGCAGGGACTGGAAGAACTGAGGACTGCCCACTAGAGAAGATCAGGTTTGAGACCACCTAAGGAACCTAAAGGTACACAAGCCTGTGTGACCTGATGAAGTACATCCAAGGGTCTTGAGAGAACTGGTGGATGAAGTGGCCTAGCCACTATTCATCATATCTGAGAAGTCGTGACAGTCTAGTTCCCACTGACTTGAAAAGTGGAAACAAAACCCCAATTTTTAAAAAGGCAAAAAAAAAAGACCTGGAGAACTACAGGCCAATCAGTCTCACTTCTGTGCCTGACAAGATCATGGAGCAGATCCTCCTAGAACCTATGCTAGGGCACATGGAACTTAAAGAGGTGATGGTGACAGCCAAAATGGCTGCACTGAGAGAAAATTTTGCATGATTAATTTGGTGGCCTTCTCTGATGGGGCTACAGCATTAGTGGATAAGGGAAGAGCAACTGTCCACATGATATCCTTATTTCTAAAATGAAGAGACATGGATTTGGCAGACTGCTTGGTAGGTAAGGAAATAGCTGGATGGTCACACTCAAAGGATTCTAATAAATGGTTCAATGTCCGAATGGAGACCAGTGACAAGTGGTGTTCACCATGGATAGGTATTGGGACTGATGCTGTTTATCATGTTTTCTGGCAACATGGACAGTGGGATCTAGTGTACCCTCAGGCAACTGTGGGTTTTTCTAGTCAAGGCTTGAAAATCTCCAAAGGTATTCCACAACGTTTCTGAGTAGCCCATTCCAATGCTGTACTGTCCTTCTAGCGGATTTTTCTTTGCCAAGTGTCTAATCTGAAACTCTCAGGCTGTAATCTCTGTCATCAGCAGACAGCTAAACTACCCTTGTTACAAAACACTAAGTATTAAAATAAAATATGAAAAATAATAATTAAAAAACCCCATTTACAACATTTCATTTGTGCCACTAGATACAGGAACTGAAAGCTGCAGTGCTAAGTCATCTCACTAACAGCTCATAAGAATGACATGAAAACTCTCCCAGCAGAGTGCCTTACCATTTGAAAGGCCAAGACATAAACTGAAGACCAAGAAATTAAAATATACTTTTCAAATCTCGTTGACTCTATTAGGAGTGACTGTGGTAATTACTAAGAGTTTGTTCTAATGGGAAAGATGCTCTATTATTTGCAATATGAATAAAACACAAATAAACATTCATCTATATTTTAGTCTAATAATTGATACTCAGTATTATCACTGTTCAAGTAAAACCATATGTGCATAGCACACCCTCAAAAGTAGTTCGAAAGTCCCATTTAAGAAGAAATGAGAGGTGGGAAGAAGATAGAAGGAAGGTAAATCAAAGCCTGTAATTTTGGAAAGTGTGCTCTTTCAATGACTAGAGTAAAAGCTTATGAAAAGTAGATTTCTAAATCAGATGCCCTATTTAAATTAGTAAAGTCAGAGGAAAACTTGACTGTGAACCTCCAACTAACCAGTAATGTTTTCATCAAAAGTAAGTTGAATTATCCTAATTCTGAAAGCATTACTAAACAAACCTATAAAGGAGAGAGCGCTACAGTAAGTGATGCACTACAAATGTGAAAGCATATTTCTTATTGTCCTAGAAGCTGTTCTACCAAATGTAGAGGAAAATGCTTTAATAAGGAGAAGTGCGAAGTGGAGAGTAACACAGGAAAGGGGAAAGGAGGGCAGGGAAGACGAGAAAAGGGAAAGGAGTGCAAGGACATTGGCATTAGATTTAGGAGCCAAGAGGTGGAAAGGGCGGCTAACCTCTTAATCTGAGAAAATGTTACCATTTATAGTTTCTTACACATTAACATCACTCTAATTATGCTGGTAAAATGAAATAAGAATTTTTCTTATGCTGAAATAAGGAATTATATTCTCACCTAAGATTTTAGTTTTATAACTTTCCTGTGTTAGCATGAACCTAGCATAGAGATGCAGAACTAACAGAAATGATTCAGCCGGTCGTTTACCATAAAATCCTCAGTGATGTTACCTGTTAAATATAAAATTTGACTAGACAGATAGATTGCTTCTGTGATTCATCCACATACTAAAGTAGCCTTTGGTCTTCAGAACAGAATGAAGCTTGAGTAGATAGGTTAGAAAAACCTTACAAATAGCAAAGAAAATTGCTGAAATGATAAATTCTTTTATTATTGTAGAGATAAACTATGGTCAATAGCATATTTGCTTAGACCATGGGAACCTTAACATGTCTATAAAAAGAGAGATGTTAAATTATAAATCATCATAATAATAATAGTAATAATACAAATGAGAGAATGTCAAACTGCCAGTAGGGAAAAAAACCCACCAAACTCAAAACAAACCACAGCATAATTTGGAAATGCAGAACTGTTGTCTAAATTAGATGTACCCTCAGGCTTTTGGCAATGAAAGCTATGAGAATCATCACAGAGCTAAGTATTTTAGGGAGGTAAAGATTCCTACAGCGTAGGCTAGTAATAGCCTCATGGCCAGCAGTTTATCATGAGGCTATGCATGTGCACATGAGAATAAAAAATAAAAAAAAAAAAACCCACAAAAAACCCCTGCAGCAATCTAACTCTCATCACGGACAAATATGTCACTTGGAACTAGTGTGTAACATTTATATATTGCATTGCTTCCAAAAAAAGACAATAAAATCCACCTAGGATAATAAGAATTCCAGCTCCTGGCAGGTGTCTCAGAAATAAGTGACTTCTTACTGAGGAGTTTCTGCTTGTGATAGAGGAAAAAGAAGAACACAAGTCAAGCTGACCAGAGAGTGAATTACCCAAAATTATACTCTCACCTTTTTTTTGGGGAGAAGTTTGGGAGAAAGATCATTAGTTTCTTACAAGCTGCCACAGGTCCACTGACACCAGCTTCTTATGCCGTTTCAGGAACTGTTATTTGATTTAAGTTTTTTTGTTTGTTTCCCCCCCCCCGGCATTTTCCTTTTTTGTATCAATTAACAAAGAAAATGAAGATTTGCGTTTCTTTTTTTTTAATTTCTCACTAGCTACAGATCAAAAGTTGTTGCTGGTTGTTTCTTTGATGCATATAAGCTACTAAAAAAAACTGACTCAGAATCACACCTGGAAATTATTCTTAAATGTTATTTTTAAATGGCTTAGATATTCTTATGATGCTTGTCCATACAATATTGTCCCCAGATTTCTTTTACTCAGGGAAGTATCTTACGGTGGATGTATTCTAGTATTCTTTTAGAACTGTACTGGAAGTGAGTTCACACTGATGTTTTCATAATCTTTGTAATAACCATCAAGGAGATTTTTCTTTTCCTAGTAGTCATCATGAATGATAAGCAAGCCTGTCCCTGTGCCACATTCTTCCAGTGCTTATCCTTTAACACCTTGAAACCTCGCAAAAGCCTTTCACATGGCACACTTCTCCTTTAGTCATGTGCCAGAAATGAACGCTGGCAGCTGCTCTGAAGCCCACTCATTGAACCTGCACCATTTTTAGAACAAAAGCTCTGTTAGATGTGAGGGACACTGTGCCAAGCCAATCTTTGTACCACACAATCACTGTTCTTGTGAAACTCCAGGTTTCCTGGGGATTTAAGGAGGGAATGTTGAGGGTGGAAGAGGCTATTCGTACATAGACTCCTCTCTTTTAGCAAAGTGAGTTTCTAAACTGTAAATAAGGGGACATTTCCAGAGCAAAGATAACTGCTGTAGAAATATATAAACCTATTCCTAAAGGTGTTAAATTTAATTTGCCTAGTGAAATCTATGAAACTAAGTCCAGGAAAACAAAATAAAGAAATAAAAATATATGGTATATAAAAAAGATATAATTCTTTAAATTTGGCAGCTGATATCAGCTTGCTTTGTTTTATACAGAAATAGACTTTAGGCTGCAATATGGGCTATAGCATTCAAAGCCTTACTTTAATGATTTAAAGAACTAATATAACATGAGCTTTATATTTTTCTGCCCTTCAGAAGTGGCCTATAACATAATTTTAGGAAAAAATTCTTTTCTTGTCTGTGAATAAATAAACATTTGCTAATGCAAGTATGTAAAAGACTTAGCATTAGAATTCAGTAGGACATTAAAAGCTAAATCTTTTTCTTTTAATAACCTTAATCTTCAATTTTTACCCAAAAAACATTTTTAATATCTCTCTGCAGTGCTTCTTTTTTCCTCTTGAATGTTACTTTTTGGTATTCTAAAGTTTTACAGAGCCATTGTCCGGTTTTATATTACCGAAGAAGGGCAGTTTTTCTCCTAAATGGTCAGTGTCTGTCAAAGCCTTTGGATATATTTAATCATCTGTACTACTCATTTAGATATATGAATTTCTAATGGTTGTTACTGTATAATGCATTCAAGTAGTAAAGAAAGCTTTCAAAAATGTGTTCAAATCAAGTCACTTCTTTTTTTCTCATTTAAGCAGAACTGTAAACAAGCTGATATATCTGTCATTCAGATGAATGTATCTAGGTTTCTGGAATAAAGTGCTCCTTCTCATTTACTGGTTCAAAAGAAGTGATTGCTTCCTGTAGACTGACAAAGTTATTCCATTATTAATATTGTGTAAAAGTCAGAAGTGGCAATAAGGTGATCTCCTGGGAAGGGTGCGTTAGGTGTGGGGAGGTGTTGGAAAGCAGAAAACCCTGCAAACCCAAACTATCTGAACCGCAAAGCATATCCAAAGTACAAAATTTTTATAATGTTAATAGAAATTTCAAATATTGCTTGGTTCAAATTCAGTGCTTAAAGCTAGGTGAACAGCTATAATCTCCTATGGTGTCATAAAGGTACTCAAGTAAGTGATTCACACAGTAACATGTTGTGCTGTGAAAAGGTCTGCATGGACAATGAAGCTGTGTAGAAACAGACTGGTCCAATAAAATATTTTTTTCTCCTCACTCTCCTCATGAATGTCATATTTTCCTCAAACACGAAACTGTTTCAAAACAGAACTGTATCAAGTAGAAACCTAACAAATACTGTATGGTTGCTATTAGCATTTATTAAATAGCAAATGAGAAGTATTATATAATCTTTTTCACATGTGCAGTAAAAAGGGCAAAAGAACAACAGAATCTTAGTCCACAGTAATGGAAGGCTACATGTATCCAGTGACTTAAATACATTTTTCAGTCTCCCAAACATCTGTACATACAGAACAGAATGGCAGGGGGAAGGAAGAGAGAAAGGAGAAAGAAATTTAAAGTTAATAGTGTGGATAACAGGAATTATTATTTTTTTGATTGTATTTTTAATTCCACTAACACTATGATAACTATGACCACTAACAATGCTCCACTACAGATTAAAGTAGAACAGAAGCAAAATATTAGTTGATAAGATCTTATCCACTATTAAATATCATTAAAAGTACCATTTTTTATTACCTTAATTGTACAAATGGTGTGTTGTTATCAAAGTTCTCTTCTGTTACAGAGTGGAAAAGGAGTGTTAATTTCAGTCAGAAACACACCTCACCGCAAAACCAGATAACCCAAAAATGTAGTGTTTAAAATTGTTGAGCTTTAGTTATTTTCTTTAAATCCTAATAAATTTACTATTTGCATTCTTCTTAACTCTACACTCTCCACAGTGATTACTTGGCACCAAAAAAATAAAATGAAGTAAAAATGCATTAAATGGAGCAACATTTTTAGCCAGCTAAGATGTTTTAGAATTTTATGAGAGCTTCTGACTGGATCTTTCAAACAACTGAAAATTCTCTGTCCATTTATGGAAAATAAAGTTTTAGAAAAAAATTGTCTTTCTTAGTTTACCACTAGGAAATAAAGGCAGATTTGTATCAAACATGGAATAAATATATACTGTGATAATTACTTTAAATATTTAATGGCATCATAGACTAGTTGCATATTCTACTTTTACATACTTTCCCTATTCAATAGTGTTACAAATTCAATAATAATTTATCTTAAAAATAGTTCAACATGAAAGAAAAAAGTACAGAATAGTTCAAATACATCTCCTGATACTTAGATACCCAAAGACAGATTAATTTAATGTTAATAAAAGCCTGAAATTATGTTTCACTAAACTGTGACTGTAAAGATATTATAATATTTTAAGTTTTTTCTTACAGAAAATATCTCAGTCAGATCAACAGAAGTGATAATAGGTAACATATTTACACTGACAATATGTCACTGAAAAGTCTTTTACTCAATGATAGCACTTAAAGTTCCTTTGTTTATATATTACTTTTATATTTTCATTTGTAGTCTTTAGACCAATAAAAGTGAAAATAATTTCATCAGAAAAAAGACAGGCAGATAAAAATTAGAAGTACCATTGATAGAATAGGAATGGTTTCATGCTCGGTCCCCATGTGTTGCCTGGTCTAGTTGAGAGGTGGCGTCCCTGCCCAAAACAGGGAGGTTGGACTAGATGATCTCTAAGGTCCCTTCCAGCCTATGCCATTCTATGATTCTATGTATGTTACAATGTTAAACATAATGATATGTTTAAATAGTGACATTATAAAAGTTATTTAATTTTATGCTTTCCTTAATGGTATATTTATGGCATAATTATGATAAACTGTTAAAATAGACAAAAATCTTGTCAGTAATAGTGCCCAAAGACTTTTGAGAAGAACTTCCAGAAATCGAGAGTGCTCTTTCAATTTACTGACTTTAGTAGATTGTTGGGAATCTATAACCACGTGAGGACATACTAAGAATAAGGTACAACTCCTGTAAAAGACTAATAACTTCCTTCTGAATATTTCATCAGTCTCTATAGCATATGTTGAAAGCATATATGTTGTAGTTTAGGATGAAAGAGAGCCAAAAGAAAGATATAATAGAGTTTAAAACAATTTTAGTTTCCAGAGACTCATAAAAGAAAGAATTCTTAGAATTTTTAGCCCTATTGGCTAAAATCTCTTGACTTATGAACATTAGGTCCTTTGACAAGAAATTTTTATAAGAAAATGACCAACATATCATTTTTACATTATCACTCCAGGAGGAACGTAAAGCAGCTTGATAAGACATACATTCTTTTTGTTCTCTTATGCTACTTTGCGTTAATCTCGTGAGCTAAGAATGCATTCAAAAGAAAGTAATTTTTGTTGCCTGAACCAGCTCATCATTTAATGAATCACCTGACAGAAGAACATATTCTGCAAAATGTAATCTTGTTACTGGCTACTGACAAGACACTTTATAATGCTTAATTAGGCTTCAAATAAAAGCATCTACAGGCAGGTTCTCAGCATTTTTATTAATCTCTATATTTATAGACAGTTCATTTCTCCTTTAAAGACATCTATGCTCCCCACTTCACAGTCCCCAGAAAGATGCCCAACAATTTAACTCAAAAGCATCTGCCATTGGATCTCTTATACAGGATATCCTCTTTGAGACATTTGAACCAAAACTTTTCCTCTCTGACATGCACCCTTGCACCATACTCCCTACCTCACAGCTATGAATATTATATTCTCCAGCAAGACTTTGCAAAACTGATCTTTCTAAGTTAGGGAGATCCCTATGGAACATCAGACACTGAACAGCACTGGCACTCTCTCAATGAGTTTTCTCTTTCAGGCACCTCATATAAGACAGAAGACAGGTATTTCTGTCCCCAGTAAGGGATACACTGAAAGACACTGTGCTTTGCAGAAGGACTGGCTTGGTGGAAGGCATTGCATTAGGCACATCACACGCTGCCAGCTGTGCTCTGTGGGACTGGCACACGCTTGCATGTTACGTGGTGAATTGTCCCGTCATGTGCTCGCACTGCAAAGCTGTGCTCTTTGCACAGCAAAGGTGGAAGAGCTCTGCAGACAAGACACAGTATGTACAGTGCAACAGAGAAGAAGGACAAAAGCAGGGGATTTGAGGTTCTGGCAAACAGCACAGACACTGAATAACCAGGTGGCAGTTACATAACCTGTGTCCACATAGTGCATTCATCCTTCCTTAGATTTGCAGTCTATACAGGCATGGGCCAGGGCCTTTCTTTCACCTCCAGTTTCAGAAAGACCAGGGAAGCTTTGCATCACTTGCAGAGAGGAGACATCTGGTGTGTTCACATTTCTTGTATCAGAAATAGCGTGAGCAGCAGGACTAGGAAAAGGATTGTGCCCCTGTACTCAGCACTGGTGAGGCTGCACCTTGAGCGCTGTGTTCAGTTTTGGGCCCCTCATTACAAGAAAGACACTGAGGTGCTGGAGCATGTCCAAAGAAGGGCAACGAAGCTGTTGAAGGGTCTAGAGTGTTATGAGGAGCAGCTGAGGGAACTGGAGTTGTTCATTCTGAGCCAAAGGAGACTTAGGAGAGACATTATTGCTCTCTACAGCTCCCTGAAAGGAGGCTATAGCAAGGTCAGTCTGCTTTTCCCAAGTAACAAGTGATAGCACAAGAGGAAATGGCCTTAAGTTACACCAGGGGAGCTTCGGATATAAGAAAAAAATTGTTCACTGAAAAGGTTGTCTCTTTCTTTGGGAAAGGTACCAGGCAGCCCTGTATCTCCTGTCTTTCTCTTTTCCAACAAATACATTAACGACAAAAATATACCTACAGTCAAAACTTACCCTGGTAGCTCTACATTCGCATACACACATACAGACACACAGTCAGGGCACGCAGCACAAATTTCACATTTCCTTGATGGGAACCTCAGCAGTCTCCATCTTCTTACTTTCAGAACCCTGCAAACTCAACATCTCACACTGCCTTACACTAGCACACAGTATGAAGAAAGCACCCTGGAGAGTCTACTTTCAAATATCACAGAAAAATTTAAATGTTTATAATTTTTGCTAATCTTCTTTATGTCTCTCAGCCCTGGAAAGCAGGTTTATACAGCTGCAAGAAAACGTATGTGAACCTTTTGGAATTTCATGGTATTTTGCATTAATTTGTCATAAAATGTGATCTAACAGTCATCTAAGAGTATTGACAAATACAATGTGCCTAAAATAATACAACAAAAGCAACTCTGATCCTCCATCTCTTTGTTGGACACACTCATTCAACATTCAAAATGCTAGTGGAAAGGTAAGTGAACCCTTGGAATCAATAACTGGTTGACTCCACCTTGGCAGCAATATCCTCAACCAGATGCTTCCTGTAGCTGTGGATCAGACTTGCATATCGTTCAGGAGGGAGTTTAGCCCTTTCTTCCTGGCAGAACTGCTTTAGCTCTGTCATATTCTTTGGATGTCTCAAGTGTACGGCTCTCTTCAAGTCATTCCAGAGCATCTCTGTTGGGTTGAGGTCTGGGCTCTGACTTGGCCACTCCAAAAGGTGGATTTTATTTTTCTGAAGACATTCTGTTGCGGACTTGCTCCGGTGTTTTGGGTCATTGTGCTGTTGCATCACCCAACATCTACAGAGTTTCCGCTGATGTATGGCTGATGTACAGGCATTCTCACATTATCCTGAAGAATTTTTTGATACACTTGAGAATTCATCATCCCCTCAATGACTACAAGCTGGCCAGGCCCTGATGCAGCATAGCAGTCCCAAATCATGATGTTTCCTCCACCATACTTTACGGCTGGGATGATGTTTTCATGATGATATGTCAGATGTAGTGCTGCGTGTTCTTTCCAAATAGTTCAATCTTTGTTTCATCAGTCCACAAAACATTTTGCCAATACCACTGTGGAGCGTCACTGCGCTCTTTTGCAAACTCCAGGCATGCAGCAATGTTCTTTGGAGTAAGCAGTGGCTTCCTTTGTGCTGTCCTGCCATAGACACCCTGCTTGTTCAATGTTTTATGTACTATAGACTCACGAACACAGATGTTAGTCAGTTCCAATGATGTCTTCAACTCTTTGGCTGTCACTAAGGTTTTTTCTTTACCTCAGTGATGAGTCTTCGTTGTGCTCTTGGGGTCATTTTGACTGGGTGCCCGCTTCTTCGTAGAGTAGCCACAGTCCCAAAGTGTCTCCATTTGTAGTTCGTTTGCCTATGGTGAATTTCTAAGGTCTTTGAAATCACTTTGTAACACTTTCCAGCCTTATGTAAATCAACCATTCTTGATCATAAATCCTCTGAAAGCTCTTTTTGGTGAGGCGTGGCTCACATGAGCATACATCTAATGTGGAGCAAACTCCACATTAGAAAGTTTGAGTGGTTTTTATCAGTCAGTGTAGCTCTAGTCCACACCTCCAAACTCATTTTCTTAACAGGATTCCAGGTTAACCTGACTCTGATTAGCTTTTTCAAGGTCAACTCAAGTATTAAGTTATTTCTTCCATGAGCATTTTGAATGTTGAATGAGCCTGTTCAAAAAGCAGAAGGATCAGAATTGTTTTTGTGTTATTATTTTAGGCATGTTATATTTGTCAACACTCTTAACTTGGACGACGGTTAGATCACATTTTATGACAAATAAACGCAGAACACCCTGAAATTCCAAAAGGTTCACATATTTTTTCTTGCAGCTCATTGTCTCTGTCTACTCTAAACCTCTTGAAGTAGAGAACTCTGGCACTCTAGACATTACCCCGAGTCACCTCTATTTCTTTGTGCACCCAGAAACCATGTATATGACTATATCTATCAAGGTTCTGAAGGAGAAATTAGTTTTGAAGGAAAAACAGTTAATGTGGTTCATCAGCGTTTGGTTCTTTAGAATAAAAAATAATACTCCCTCTCCCTATTTTTTAAGAGCATGGAGTTAACCATTTAATGGGCTGTAACATTTGTAGCATCATTTTTAGTCTTTAAAATCAGTGGCTTTGTTTAGAAATTTCTTGTAGCATTTTCCTTTATTTGGGAAATAATTGAGGAATATGGTGATATATTAGATGCAATTATTTTTCCATCTTTGATTACCTTTAATTATTTTCTTACTCTGAGACACAGATAAGGCTGAAATAGTTTCTTGAACTTTAGGAACAACTCTGGTCCCAATGGTCAGTGATTTGCCCAACTTATGTAAAGAGCAGGCAAGTGAGTCACAGTGAAACCCACTGCCATATTGCCTTTCTTGTCCAGATGTAGAGAGCTGTTAAAGTGTAGTGGGCATGTATTATACAGATATGCATCTCCCATCCTTGAAAAGTAGGTCTCAGAAGGACACAGAGACATATCCTTGTGTGTCAACATCCAGCTGCATCCTATGGCTAGAACTGGGTTCCACAGTGCAGACTTAAGCTATGAATATTTTTAGTAAAATATTCCAGACTACTTTCAAATTTAATTTTGGGCAAGCTTAGAAATTTAATTAATCCTAGTCATTAATCCCGTTTGCACATAGTTTATATTGTACTGATTCATATTAGGTCAAATATTAAAGTGCTGATTTATATCAATTTATTAAACCTCTTACACAATAATGTATTATCTTTGCAGATATTTCATTTAACAAGGGCCATATAGAGTGTCACAGTTCCCAAATGACTCTCAGTGGACAGCATAATGACCTAACAATTTTTCAGTAATTCCTCAGAAAAGTATGTGTATTTATATATTTAGAAACTCAAAATGCTAAATTCTTACTCACTGATATATGGAACTTACTACTCTTGTGGGATAATTTTACAAATGCATTAATAAATTCATAAAAGTAGCGCAAATAATGCTATGGTTAATGGAAATTGTTAAGTCAAATTCTACCTCTTTTTTAGTGAAAGACCACTGAAATATGTATTTTTTTATGAGTGCTTTTACATGCACTGTGAAAATTCATTTTAGGACTACACAATGGACTATCATCCATTTTAGCTGAATATTTAAAGCCAAGAGAGCTAAAGAATTGATGGAAAATTTGTTAATATAATCTAAAATTTTGTAGTCTTAAATAGCAAAAAATTGAAGGGTTATTGATCAGTTTCTTAAGGGAAAGAAGATGTCATTTTTATACATCCTCTGAAGAACTCTCATGTTTTTACCCTAAGGAAAATATGTTGGCTTTTAAAAACCAAACATTTTTCACTAGGTAAGTAATCTTCCAATAGCAAAACATCAAAATATAAAAGCTGAAACCTGACTCAGGAAAACTGAATTGAACAGTTATTGCCTACAGACTGGCTGTGTCAACCTTGTCAAGACATTTTACTCCGTGTCCCAGTTTTAGAGGAACCAAGGTTTTAAAGGAATCAACTGGGTTGTTGACCTAATGCTTTACAACTGTACAGCAGGCATTATATCTAGAAGAGTTCACAAACTACTCCACATTCCTCCATTCACTGTAGGTCAGAAAACACTCCCCCTGTATTATAGAAAACATAGATCTATACACCAAAAGTTCATAGAATGGGAATATAAACTTCCTCAAAAGGAGGTAGGGTAGATCAAAGGCACTGGTCAACACACCACATCTCCGGATGGATTTTTTAGATAAAACTCTGAGATCTTACCAGGAAGTCAGCTGAACCTATCATCACCTTCAAGACTTGAGATTTTTGTTTTCGTTAAATCCTTTTGTTGGAGAGTTACTGTTATAAGCTGCAGACCAGAGGTGAGAGCTGTACAGGCAAGCAGAAGCCCTAAGACCCTCAGTGGAATTATTTGTGGAATCTCTGAGAGGTCAAAGCAGTTAGGGCAGAGAGAGACTCTTACTATATCCCTCAGGTCTTCAACACTATTTCTGTGTATAACACAGATCCACAGAAGTAATTTGGAGACATTTTGTGAAAGGACCTTAACAGTTTTTTCAGGTACATGCAATGGCATGACGTATTGAATTTTCAAGTTTACAGAAACTTGTGTCTATAGAAAAAGAACGGGTCACTCTCTTTTAGAATTACACGGGGAATTACCAGTCCAGAATGAAACAGACACAGACTAGATAGACTAAGTTGTTGTTGGGTTTTTTTTAAAGCAAAACCATCAATTTTCCTTTTTAACTTTTACATTATTTAAAGAAAATTTAATTCTGCTACATTTAAATATGTACATTATGCATATACGTATTCACCACATATGTAAACGTGTAAGTGAGTAAATGTTCCATAACCAAAACCTTGGTACGTAATTGTCCACCCTTCTTATCAAGAGCATTGAATTGAGCTGTCCCTTTTTCAGTAGTTTTATAGACTAACATTGCTATCACACTCCTCTGTACATTTTGACTTTCTTATGAAGTATTAATGTAATTCAACAAAAAGCATTCAAATAAAGTTTTTAAGAATCTCAGTGAGAAAATACTAATAAACCAGAAGAGCCTTACAAAAATCAATTGCCACCATTTGCAGTTAAGATATTGGAACATCGTCCTAAATAATCTAGTTTGTAAAAACAATCAATATGGCTCACAGAAACATTTACTGTATGTTATGCCAGAAGAATACAAACAAAATTCCTCTAAGATATGTACAGGGACTGTGTTGTAAGCCATTTGTTTGTGCTGGTATTATTTCCTTGGGCTATTCTATCTAGCCTACTGAATCAAGACGATGAATTACAAACAAAATCTTTTTATTGTCTAAGATTTTTCTTTTTTTTTCCTCTGGGTATTGCTTTTGTTATAACTTTGCCCTGTACATAGGCTGCATGGCCTAGCTAATTTCTACATGACTGAGGTTGTTTTGAAGTCATGTATTGATCCAGGCTTTACTAATGAAGCTGTCCTAATTCCCTTCATCCCCGCAACTGAAGTCTGATAACCTCTCACCTGCATGATGTCTGAAAGTCAGTTTGAAAGAAATAAATCTAAAATGCTTGTCTATCTGTCAGTATCCTATGGGCTGGGAGGAAATCAACCCCATGGGGCTCTGTTAGGGCAGAAGATCTTTTTCTACCTCTTATTCACAGAGGTCTTGCAACAACAAACATTTCTTCTCAGTGGACCTGCACTATGTCCCCACATCCTGGCAAGAGACTGTCTTCACATCGGAATATTCAGTGATTCTGGCAGGGAGTCTTGAAGGAATATGGATGAGAAAGGGAAGAAAAAGTAATTTTTAATATTCTAGAAACTCCACTAAATATGAGCAGAGTATCCCAAGAAACAATGAAAGCACTGCATCCAAAAGGTATGTCACTTGTCAAATCATAACATTTTGTCAATTGCACAAATAAAAGTTTGTGAGAATCATCTGTAACAGGAAACATCAGGCATACTAAGAATGAGTGTGGGGTTTTTTTTTTAAATATGATACAGTCATGAAAACAATCTTTAGCTGATATTGAATCAGGGGAATGCATTCAGTTTAGTAGTGGGCCATAAATGTGTGTATATGTACATATGTATATGTAGCTATATCACTGTTAGAAATATATGATGACCTTTACCACACAGACATATTAAAATACATGACGTATTGTTTACAGTCTTCTTTTTTCAAATTACTGTGGCTTCAGTATTATTCATTTTATGTAACAGTATCTGTAAAAGAAGTAGGGAGATTTAACCCAAGAAAAATTATATAAATTTCACTAAAACACTCAGTGAAAATTAAAACAGTATTTGGAATAAGTATTGGAATGTAAACTTGACATGTGCAATAATTCTGGTGTGATTGATGACCTCAACCCAACATGCAGTACTCGGTGAAGGAAATAAAAGATAAGACATAATATAATAAAGTCCTATGCTTGGAAGTAAAAAGAAGTATTGGATAAGTGATGATAAAAAAAAAGACTTTAATTTTGAGCAAACAGAATTCAGGAAGCAAGGTAAAGAACCCTGAAGAGAATGATTGACAAATCTATAAAAGAAAAAAGAATACTACAGCACTCTAGAGAAAATACCAAGGGGAAAAACAAAAGGAGTTATCCTGTTTTGATTAGATTCCCTGCTTCTAAAAGACAGCTAATAGACACACAAGCAAGTAAACTAATCTAATTTCTTACTATTACAAACAAAATTACATTAAAGGATCAGTAATAGCGCTGAAAGTCAGGGAGCCAAAAATTAGGAAATACCTCAACTGTCTGCCTATCCAGTCTCAACTTTGCCCGTGGGACATAACTGGTATGATAGAAACATAGTCACAAGTTATTTTGTTTCCATTTATCCTGAGGAATCACTGCCTTGCTCTTTAATTCTGTAATTGGTGAACACGACGTCGCTGACATGTTCTGCTGAAGACAGGAAGGTTAAGTGATTCCCATGAGGAAAAAAGAGCATGTTTTTCTAAAGTGAAATGCACATTTGTTTCAGTCATGAAACAAGAGGAAACTGTAGGCTTAGTAAAATAGTATTGTTGCTCCATCTGCTCAGTCTTTGTTTCTGGTTTGATAGTGTGTGATCTGAGTATCTCTTACCAGAAGTTAGGGTGAGTAGGACCAATATTTTATGTAATTTTGTAAAAGAGAATTATTAGTTAACAGTGCTGTTTAGGTATCTAACTTCAATCAGAACTTGCAACAAAAAACCAAAAGGCTCTGCTAGTCCAGACCACCCAGTTCTTGAAATATTAAACATAATATGTTTTAGTTTTAACTCAGTACATTCATTTAAAATTAAATATGTGAAGAGTGTCAACAGCCTTCATTTAAATTCTTTATGCTGAGCACCTACAATTGCTGATAAAATTAATAGTCAATGCAAATGATTGAGATCTCTCAATATTTTTTCTTAGTTTTCATACAACTTAACATTAAATGAAAACTGAATTAAAAACAATATTAGACAGTTTTTCAAGAGCTGAACTAAGTGGTTTAGAAAAATGTCAGTCTTGAAGATTGCATTCAACTTATTTTATCATTCCAGAGACATTTGGAACATACTATAAATTCAACTGAAATAATAACCACATTTTTAATCTGTATGGACCTGTGTAATGGACCACTAAAATCCTATCACATCTGAAGAGACATAGAGATGGGTTTTTTAATATTACTTCAAGCAATGTTGAGTTATCTGCAGTGAAGAAAGAAAAATATTTGGTTTTATGTCTACTGCAACACAAAAAAAGCAATGATCAACATAAAAAAGGCAATGATAACCCATCAGATAGAAGATTTTGCATGAGGTTAAAAAAAAGGAAGATACAGGGCTGTCCC
Organism: Apaloderma vittatum; assembly: GCF_000703405.1. Taxonomy (NCBI): domain Eukaryota; kingdom Metazoa; phylum Chordata; class Aves; order Trogoniformes; family Trogonidae; genus Apaloderma; species Apaloderma vittatum. Next base: position 97,119 of record NW_009708536.1, on the reverse strand, counting down.
CAGATTCTACATATTTATTTATATCAGTATAACTGAACTGATTAAAAATGAGTTCAGAGCAGGGTTTTCTTCATATTTTGCAGTTTACAAGTTCAAGAACTCTGATACTATTGGAAAAGAAAGCCAGTTATGAATATAATAGAATATTTAAAAACATCCTTCCTGAAAAGCCAAACATTCATTTACAAAATCAGTGTCATTAGATGCTGATATGATCACATCTCAGCATCTAGGAACCCCCGAGTGTCAGGATTACTGTTGTTGGCTGGCATTAATGTAACACAAGAAATAATGAACAGCACCAGAGATCCTCATGGAAGCAGAACAGAAAATGCATTCATTACAGCTGTGTGATTTAGCATAGACTTTGTGCTGTGCTTTCTTCAAATGCTAGTGAGAACTGCAATTTTTCTATAACTTAATCTTTGATAATGACTCAGGAGGACAAGCACTGCTGAATATTTGCACGATCACTTATCAATGATTAATTATGATTATCTCTGGTTATTTATGTGGCACTGCTATAGAATGCTAGAGCTCTGACTACACTACCAGAGGACATTATGGCCAGGCTCAGGAATGCCAAGTCTCTTGACCTTGGTTCTTCTCACTTACCTTTCTGATTTGGCCTAAGTGTAGTATGAGATCACAGCTTTGATGCTTGCAAAAAAGTCTTGATTTGGGAAATTTCACTTAATTTAATTTATAGTCAATCAACATTAGCTTTTAATTACTGGTTCATATATTGAGAAACAAAAACATAAAGTATCTCAACTCCCTTTCTTCTTGCCATATATTGCACTCAATCCCTTCAGCCTCCACTGCCCAACCCACGCCATTTATGCACATTATGAAAGGCCGTGATGTTCTCTGGAAGTTCTAAACTGAAAATACCTGCTGATGCATTGGGCTGTAGCACAGCTGGATTTGCTTAGGCCTGGTCCAAGCAGTGCACCTGGAAGATAATCAGAGCTGACATTTGTGGCAGGTGCATTCCCTCCCTAGTCTGGAATAACTCTCTTCACAGTGGTTGCCAGGCAGATTTCAGAGAATCTGCTGGAGCCTGGCTAGTTCGGAACTAGCTCACTAGCCTAGGAGTACACCCAGGCAGTTGGCTTGTAGCCAATGGGAGGCTGAGATGGCTTTGATTGACCACAGTTCAGATTTGATTAAGGTTTAAAATGGAGTCCTGCCGGTGGCCATGTTGGAGTTGCCTCGTTAGAGCAGTAGAATCCGTCGCTGGAGCTCACTCTTCCCCTTGGTTCTGGGACGCCGTCCAAGGTTAATCCTCGAGGTTGAGATTCCTCATCTTTTTATAGGTGAGTGTATTTATGATCCAGATCACTATTCTTTTGTTAAGGGTTGGGTGTAGTGTAGTAACTGCACTTCTCAACTGATACTAGAACTTGTAAACTTGGAGGAGCTTTCATTTCTTAAATAAATCCGATTTAATTATGTGGATTTTACTGAGAATGGGTGCTCTCCTCACAACATTAAGGCCTTGATAGTCTTCCCTCACTCTGAACTGCTCTGGAGCTTAGAATATGAGGCAATGTAGGCTCAGACTCGACTGATAAAGAGAAGTATTCTTGTGCAGTCATTTTGTCTCAACAAAGAAAGTCTAAGTTCCGAAGGCTGAAAAACCAGCCTAAATCTCCATTCTTTTTTTCGTTTCCCAGAAACATTAGCTGTGAGTAATTCATACCCCCTTAAACCCCCCACCATTTTCTAGAATTTATTCAGGGCAAAATAATAATTTTAATAACATGTTATTCAAAGGTGCAAGTATTGACTGGAAAATCTCTCATGTTTGTTTCCAACTCCATGGAACACTATTTTCTGAAAAGCAGAATAGTAAAAGGCATTTAGAAATTTAAATCTGAGTATGCATAATAAGTGCTTATGCTTGATTATATTAGAATAATTTTCAAATTCTTGGAGATAAAATAAGAGTGTATTATCCAGTATTTATTTGTTTGTTTATTTTATGCTTGTCTGCTTAATAGACAAATTACTTGCTGGGGTTTTTTTACTTCAGCTGATGTGAAAGACATGCTAAACAAATTTTCCCACAGGTACAACTTTAATGCTAGCTAAGACAGTTAAATTAAAAGGTAATTAACGACATCGCCATTTGTCTTTTTTTTTTTTTAATTTAATGCTAAGTACTTCTTTCTTTTGCTTCATTTAGTGCTTAATGTTATACAAGGTTTTTTATCCCCGTAGTGACTATAGTTATATAAACTAGTGAGTTGAATTTTATCCTATATTCATCTTGGTCACATACATTAAATACAAGAAATGAATGCCGTAGTATTTTCCACCATGATTGTCAGAGAGTTGGAAAATCTTTATCTAAAGTGACCCTAAAATATTCTCCAGTTGTTAGCAGCTAATTTCTATGAGACATCGTTTGTTTACAGCAACATTGATACAAGTCTGGAACAAATGCAAATGGAATTACCCTGGATTTAATGACCAGAAGCTGATCCTGTCTATAGCAAAAAGGTTCAAGTGCTGACAAAAATCCTCAAACTTCTTTAGAAGGGGAAACTTAGCTTTAAAGAAATTCAGACTTGAATCCAGTCTTCCTGTCGGAGTTGCCACTGCTAGAGGTACATAATGACACAAAGGAAGGATAAGAATCTTGATATTCTAACTGGAACCAAAATCTGAAAACCCACAAAAATATTCCTGAGATTCGTGCAGCCCTCCCGTCAGGAAAAAAATATGAAAAGATAATGTATACCAAAAATGAAACTGCTTATTCTGAGTTCAGCTGGAGGTGAGACGACCTGTGGAATGCCTGTGGAGAAGGCAAAAACCAGAAAAAAAAAAAAAAACAGAAAAAGAAAGCAAGGAGGATGTGGGAAAATGATTAACAGTGGAAAGACAGGATATTATAGCATTTCCAATACATGAATCTTTTTTTAAAAATACAGTACAGTAAACAAAAAAATCAGTTATTCTTAAAGTGTGTTGATGCTAAGTTTCTAAGAGAAGAGGGAGGCAGCATGAAAGGCAAGAAATAAGTAGAAAATAGAATAAAACTGGCACAAGAGTTATGTGTGTGTGATAAGAAAAGTTAGGTTGTATGTTAGAAGAAAAGTTTCTAGAATAACTTTCTAGTATCAGTTAGAGGATTAAAAGCCAAGCTATTAAGACGAGGATTGATCAGTTTAGAAAAGCAGTTGTAAGGCTTGTCAACTGCAACACACTGGATTCAGTGACAGGGGTAATTTTGTGCACTTTAACAGTTTACTTCAGTGAGTGGAAGAAATTATAGAGAGATAATATTCAGCTAAATTAATTATTTTTCTGACTTAAAACCAGAAGAAGCTAAGAACCTGAATACTGTATGTAATTTTTGTGAAAATACTTAATAAAAAAATAGGGTTGGAAAGGAAAATAATATACTTTTTAAAGCTGACCTCAATAATTCAAATATTTAATTTCTCTTAGGAAGAAAAAATATGCAGCAAAAAGGAATACAATAAGCTGACACTCACTAAAAGTCTTGTATAAACAACAGCTAATGAATTCAGTCCACAGGCAAGAGTAAATCTTAAGAGGTATATTCAACTGCTTCAGCAGTGGTTTGATGGCACTGAAATAAAAAAGGTCATTCACAAAGTAGAAGCAATTACCAAAGATAAGTATAAAGAAATAGGGCAAATATGCAAGAATAATGTCAGAAAGGTTAAGGAGAGGAAAGAGTTACAGTTCCATGAGAACTTTAAAAACACGTAGGTAAGAGATGATAATACAGTAAATACTACGAAGAGCAGAAAGTCTAGTTGCATTACTTATCAAAGAGGGACAATATTCAAGAGGACTACTTTGAAGAGCTAAAAAAATTAAAGGAAACTTATCACCATTTGTTTTTACAAAAAAAAGAAAGTTATCACCAGGTACTCAACATACATACACACACACAAAAAAAAATAAAAAATTGAAAGGATAGAAACAAACGCCAGAGGAGGGAAAGAACATATTATAACCACTTCTAATAAATTAAATTATTGAAAGAGAAGGATCTGATCACACTTTACCCACAAATCCTGAAAATAAAAATCGATGTCCAACCTATCTTTGGATTTTAGTTTTATCCTGAGGTATTATGGAGATTAGAAAGATTCTTGGAAGAAAGATAACACTGAGACAGGTGAAGGAAAGGCACGGTATCTTTCTTATAAAAGGGACGAAAACCAGTGCCTGGTGAATTATAGAACAGTTCTGATGTTTGAGATTACTTAATATTTTTTCCTAGTATAATTATTTATATATTTACTCAGAGGATAATAAAAAACTGAGTATCCAACATGCATTGCTTAACAAAGGAAGATATAGGGCAATCTAATTTCCAACTTTGTAAGGATAGTTAGCTTCACAGGTAGAAAAGAAATAGCAACTGTGACAATACATTCATATTAAATGACTTTGAAATATTGTCTTTATAACATTTTCCTAAGCAAGCTGGGGAGATATAATAGCTTGAATGTAATCCCTTTACAAGAGACACCTTCTCAAAAAATATTTTCTTGAGGAACACCTGTCAGTGTTTCTAGGTAAATTGTAAGTATGTCATCACTGGGGTCTTTTATGGCTCCATGGATCCCCTGGAAGTTTATTCTGTGCTTTTGTTTCTGATAATCAAGAGAAAATGTGACAAGCAGTACACCATTTGTGTCAGCAAACTAAAGTACATAGTCTACTTGAAAAAAATAAATATGTTTTCTCTCTGTTAAGCTGGTGATATGAGAATCTGAAGTCTCTGTCCTCCCCTTATGATTTGTGAAAGAAAAAAATAAATTAAAAATCAGTATTTTTATTGATAGAAGAGTTGGCTCCGTTTGAGGGCAAAATAGAAAGCTGCAGATTTGGTTAGCATTGAAAACTGATATGATTTTCTAAGAAGGGCCATATTAAACGACTTTTGTTTGAGATTCAGTTGCTGAAGTCATCTGAGAAGAGCTGCCTAAGTAGAATGACTCAATCAAAACTGTATGTACCTAAAGAATGAAGAGTGTGGGCCACTAGCAGTCTTGTTTTCTATGATAGCTTAACAGTTAAAGCACATTCACACTACAGGTGAGACCTGAGTGTAATTTTCTCTTCAGTGAGAGGCAGCTCATACTCCTGCAGCATACTGTTTGAGAGAGTCTTCCACTAGCCAAGTACAAAGACTGTTTTAACATACGATAGTAACAGAACTGAGGCAGTAAAGTCACTCTGAAAGGAATCCACATCCAAACACTGGATGCATTTCTCACAGCTCTATCTGGCCAGAGATCAGACTGCCTATTGTTTGCTGTGGTTTTCAGTTTTGGGTGGTTTGGTTTTTTTTCTAGCTTTTATATGTTGCATTGCTTACTACACAGCCTCCCAGATTCAGCAGAAAAGGTGGAAAATTATCCCATATAGCTTCAACTCTAATCTGACAAAATAACATTCCAGAAAGTTTTGGAGGGAAAAATTGTTATTTGCTACAGCTCTGTTACAGTTCCTGTTCTGTCAGTACATCTGAAGAACCTGTAGTCCCCCCGAAAAATAGCTCGTTTGGCATCTCACATACTACAGCCTAGTCTACTTTCCAGCATGCTTGGGTTTGGTCTGCTCTGGACCCACACTGTCATGAATTTCAGTCGGGAGAGGCGGGGGAGGATGTGGTAGCAGGGGTATGGCTTTGGGGGCGGCCCTTGAAAAACTTCTGGAGCTTCCCCCAGCCCAGGTAGAAGTCAGATTCACCTCTGGCCAAGGCCTGGACAATCAGCGCCTCTGCGATCAAAGTATTTAAGAGGGGAAACCTGCTGGAACAATTTTGTGTGTGTGTGTTTCTTGTTATCTCTGTCTTTGTGTCCCATATTTTGTGTTGGGGAGTTTTTATGTTTGGAGGAGGGAGAGGTTAGCGGAAAGCAAAAGAACGTGATTGATGTGGAAAGACGGGGAGAAACGCACTGCAGCAGAGCATTTCACCAGCATCCTGTGGTGAATGAGATAGCAGGGAGACAATTGCCTGTGAGCTGAGGGCATCAACAGCGATGAAATGTCCAAGATGCAGCAGCAGCAGCACATGCAGGACCATATGCCAGGGGGGTGAGAGACTGCACAGCAGTGAAGGACGTGCCTGAAGTGACCTGTGACTCTAAGACTGATCCCAAATTGGTGGGAACAACTCACGTAGAAGGAGAGGATTGCCTTCCCTTAGATGGACACCACTTGGCAGCAGGGAAAAACCGTGAGGAACCCTCTCCCCTGGAAGGAATTATTGCAATGGACAATGAGTAATGGCCAAACAGACCGCATCCCCCACTTCCTGCCCTACTTGCATTGACGTGGGGGAAGAAGGAAGCTGGAAAAGAGTGAGGGGTGTGTGGGAGAGGGTATTTAAGATTGTGTTGTATTTATTTTCTCTCACTATCCTACTCTGATCTAGTAAACCAGTGGTGGCAAATTAAATTTATGCTTTTCCTGCTAATCTACTGTTTTTCTTTCCCCATGACCATGAGTAGTGAATGAATCCTCTCTGTCTTAATCTCAATCTTTGAGCCTTTTTTTGTTTAGTTTTCTCACTCCTCACTCGCGGGGAGGGATGGGGGAAGTGAGCAAGTGGTGGCGTGGTTCTTTGTTACTGGCTTGGGCAATTGGCTAAAACCATGACACACACAGTATGAAATTGCACTTCTATGACGCTTTTAGGTCAAATCAGGCATGCCTAGTGAGTTTAGACACTTACGTGATTAGGTAGTCAATAAACAAAAAGGAATCGGTGTTTTGTGTTTAGGCAACTATTATCTACCTGCATTCTGTTCCAGCTGCTTAAATCCTTTCCTTGATTTTGAATATTAATGCTGTACAATCCTTTTTTTTTTTTTCTTTGAATAATGGAAGAGAGAAATCTTTGTTTAGACACTTACGTGATTAGGTAGTCAATAAACAAAAAGGAATCGGTGTTTTGTGTTTAGGCAACTATTATCTACCTGCATTCTGTTCCAGCTGCTTAAATCCTTTCCTTGATTTTGAATATTAATGCTGTACAATCCTTTTTTTTTTTCTTTGAATAATGGAAGAGATAAATCTTTGTGCTGCAAATATACCCTGTTGCATATTGTGAGACCATTAGGAGTTTTTAAACCTTTTGCTGTAGAAGAATCCTCACAGAAAACTCTACATTATGCAACGCATGGGAAAAAAATGTCTTGACAGTTCACCTAATTAATTGTAACATGGTAAAGAAGATGAGAATGTATTACAAAAAGCTTAAATGCTTTCAACTTCTCTTTTGAAAGATTAACAGTGGCATCTCAATGTGAGAAAAACAATCCAGGGGGAGACAAACCCTGAAGCGCTCTTCAATACCTAAAAAGACAGGAAATCAATAAGGCCCGTAATTATTGGCACAGAGATTTAATGAAGTGTAAAACTTTGGTGTAACAACAAATTAAAACTCCATTAATGTCCATGGGTAACGAAGAACAAAAAATGTTTCCAAAAAAAATACAGTATTTTCTTTTCTTCTTTTCCCATATAATTAATTCAGTTTGGGTTTTTTTTCCTATTTTTTTTTTCTTTTTAATATAACAAATAGTTGAGGGAGAATTTAAAAGGTAATTTTAATGGAAATTTAAGACTTATTATGAAGCATACCTAAGCACTTTTTAATACTTCCCAGATGGATATAGAATTTTAAACAAATAACAGTTTTCACTGAAAGAACTTGGAAATTAATATGAAACATACTACAGACAGGTTAATTGGGTTCATTTCATGAAAGTGTATTCTAACTTAGCTAACCTTATTCTATTTTCTTTTCTTCACAAAATAAAAGGTCTTTGAAGCTGTTGTCATTGAACTTAATCCTGAATTGTAGAAGAATCTGACTGATAGCAGAGGGAACTGGGAGGCTGGCAGTTTACATGTAGATCACAGGGGATTCTTAGAAGCATTTATTGTCCATGGCATATGAATCAGACAGCTTTGACAAGTATTTGCAGTAGAATGAATGTCCTTCTTGTCTTACTCTAGGACCACTGCTGGATAAATCTTCCTTTTATTACAGGCCTTCCTTGTTTTCATAAAAAACAGGCTTCTGACAGAGACAATATTATTTCCTATTACACACATATTTTCCCTATATTCCATTAACATGTTACTAATTAATTTAGTCTGATGGATGTTAACACGCTATACAACAAAAGCTAAGGATCCTAGAATAGAATATTAGTCAGAACTTTTTCTATCCATGCATCTTCTTCATACATGCAATCTGTCTGCATGAATAATGATATCTAAATATTGTACAATTTTATTAGGTAAAGCAAACCAGGTTCAGCACAGAATTAGTTGTAGATCTTAGATTATCTATATACTAAATAAAACCCCAGAATTACACTAGGAACTGAGATAAGCATTTAGTTATCAATTAAAATAAATTGCAATACTATGGAAGCGTAGATCACCTTGCATTTGGAATTTGAGTGTATCCATGTAGAAATTATATGGTCTTAGAATAGAGTATGAAAAAATTCACCTTGAGAACATGATTACAGTATTTAAATTATAGCCTCTAGAGGAGCTGCATAGTCTTGACATAGGAATCTCAGCTCTAAATAACTAACTCATGTCCTCAGTTCTTATTTAGGACTCTTTTTTTCTGTTGTCATTCCTCCACATGCCAAGAAATGTTCTCCTAGTGATGGTTGCTGCCCATGTCTTTCTCAGTAACTGCCTGCTAACCCCTTGGCAGAAGAGACCTATTTTCCCAGTGGCAGTTTGACTTTTTGTCAGGCTTTGAGAAAATGCAGAAAGAAGCATCACTACTTTCCTTTCCTTATGGGAAAAAGACAGAGAGAGAAATAAAAATGATGTATGAGCGGTGTTTGAACTCAGGCCAGACTGGGCCATGTATTAGATGGTCTTCCAAGGATATTGAGAAGAAGACAATTAAGCACTGTGATTCTAAGCATCTCTTGTTAGTAATATGCCATATTTTCAGACATTTTAATACCTAAAATAAATTAAATGCAAACCCAGAAATCACTGCTACCCACCATCAAGTATTTGTGGATATACTGGGCAAAACATTTTCCAGTTTCTGCTGTGGGGTTTGAAACTACTTGATTCTGACAGAAACCTGAGGGACAATAGAGATGGGAGAGAAGCCATGCCTCAGGAATAAATCACTGCTGATCACAACAAAAATGTATTCCTGTGGAAAACCTATGTTTTTCTTCCAAAGCGTACACTTTGTTGATGGAAATTGCCTAACCAACGGCATGTAAAACTCGAAGTTACGCTGTATGATTCCTATCAAGTCAGATTTACAATAAGAATGGAGTCTTTTCTGAGCTTGCTTAGGTGGAAAATTTGCATTAGACATAAGACTTCTACTTTCCTTGAGCCTTTTCCTCCATAGCCAACAATGGATGTTTCCATGTATGCTATTCTATGGTGGACCTTACAATATAACTAAATTTGATTTCATAGTGCAGAAATAGCAAAATAATTTGTACTTTTTCTGTATTTCATCATTCCTAATATACATTCTGTGGAAAGTCATAAATCAAGGAAAATGTTAAATCTTAAATGGCTGATGTAATTTATACAGACAATGATTGCCTGTTATCTAGGAAGAATAACATAAAATAGGTTTTATGCTTAGCTGTTTGGAAAGCTGCTCCCTCAAACCCAATATTTAACAGTTATTAGAGAAACAAAAATAAAGATTTCAATTTGGTTCAAATGAAACAATTTATTCCAAAAATTTTGCTGGTCAGGGAGCACTTCGCATAGGAAATTACTTTGGCAGAGTGTATTACTTTTTCTTTGAAACACCATTGAATTCACTGTCTTTACCTACTTAATTCAGAAACTCCAGACAGAGACAGAAATTGGGAATAAAAGAGAGAGAAAAGGCAGAGGGAACTGGAAGCTCAGAGGAGGAGGTGCTCCAGGCACTGGAACAGAGGAAAATTGTGAGGAGGAAGGAGCAGCAGAGGGGAACTTATGGTCTGACATGTCAGAACTCCACCCTGTTCACCATCCTCCTGTGCCCCTCGAGGCAGGAGGTAGAGAAACTGGAAATGAAAGAGGGCAGCTGAGTGCTGAGCCTATGAAAGAGAGGAGGAAAGTGATATTTTAAAGTTTTTGTTCTTGTTTCTCTCTTCTCAAATCTATTTTAATTGGCAATAAATTAAATTAATTTTCACAAAGTTGAATCTATTTTGCTCATGATAGTACTTGACAAGCCATCTCCCTGTTTTTATCTGGATCCATCAGCTGTCTTATGGTATTTTCTCAGCCTGTTCCACTGAAGAGGAGGAGTGGGTGAGCAACTGGACAGGCATTTGGCTGTTAGCAAGGGTTAACCCAATACACATATTTCTTAAAATTATTGTTATACTTCTCTTGCCTATATAGCTCAGTCTATCCGCACGGTTTATTCTTCTTGAATCTTGTATATTCTATTCATATAGAAATAAGTTGATATGGAGAAGATTGTAGCAAAAAAAACCCCATAAAGTAATCATGACCAGAAGTAGTCTACCTGAAATACTAAGGGAATTAAGATGTTAAATGAGAACGAACGACCAAATTTAAACCTTGACAAAATTAAGATTTTATTTACATTACATTCTTGAACACAGAATTTGTTACAGCTGCCAGACATAGTTTGTGATCTACAGTAAGAGTACTTAAGTTCTAAATCCTAGATTGTCTGATCTGCCTTCTTCAGAGTACCCTGAATGGAAAACTACCTTTCCAGAGCCTTTTGGATACAACTCAAGATCAACCAGATCTGCCTTACTTTTTTATAAAAAATAGAAACATCAAAATGAGAACAAGAAAAAAAATAAACTAAGCAGATAATTTTGCTCATTTCAGGCACATGTTTTTATTAGTATAATTATCCTAAGGTTGTTCAAGTGAATTTGTAACAATGTTAATTTTTTCATTGTAAATTTTAAAGTTCGGTAAAGGTTACCTTTATTTTCATAGACAGCCTTAAAAAAGCTGAACAGAACTCATGGAAGAGTCAGATTATACTTATTTTAAAGCACTTCTGTAAGGCACATTTTTTCTTTTATAATATTTCACTAAGTGTTGATGCTGGACTACATCAGGAGGAAAAAAAAAAGAAATTAATCTTTCAGTGAGACAAACTGAGTTGGGTTACCTTTATTTTCATAGACAGCCTTAAAAAAGCTGAACAGAACTCATGGAAGAGCCAGATTATACTTATTTTAACGCACTTCTGTAAGGCACATTTTTTCTTTTATAATATTTCACTAAGTGTTGATGCTGGACTACATCAGGAGGAAAAAAAAAAAATTAATCTTTCAGTGAGACAAACAGACTGAGTTGTAGCAGGTTTTGACTATTCATGCTTTTTTACCTTTTAATTGTATAGCAGACACAGGGTGACTTTAGAAACAAGTACACCAATTTACTTCTGCACATATAGATTTCATGTCAAGAAAGCCCAGATGGGACTCAAAACCAAATGAACCATATAAATTGAAGTCAGACATCTGAGTCATGACAATTGAACTTAAAACTATTCAATTTTACTTGTGCTATATTCTTATAAATAAACACTTAGAAAATTATTTCTCAATAAGTTATTTTAGCTAATCAGAGTACTACACAACTGTATAATTGTGTTACAGGATTCAAAAGTACAACGAGTTTAGTAAAGGTTGTATAAATAAAAAATCAGGACATTTCCTGTTTTTAATATATTTGCCAGTATTACTGTATTGATCTATGTCAGAATTGATACAGCCTAAGTAGTAACTGTTCCAAGAAGTAGACAAACAATCACCTGCTTGATTTTTTTGGGGAAAAGTCATCAGAAAAGGTGCATTGCCCCTTCTGTGCATATACTGCACTGCCAGAATGACTAATAGGAATTATTCATACTCATACCAGGGAGAAGAATATTCCCTAAAGCATTTTAACCTTCTTTCATGAAAGCACATAAAAAAGATGTGACTTTTACAGCTCTTTTAAAAAAAGATGATTCTGAACCTTCCTAGAGCTACCACAATTGCACTAACAGCCTATCATACAAAAAACCCAAAAGAAAGTCAATAAAAAGCACAGACAAATGAAACAACAAAAACTAATGAATACTTACATAATCACCTCTGAATGGCAATGCTAGACACCTGGGACTAACTATGTATTGCCATTCATTTTGTGTTCTGTTATTAATTTTTTTTAAAGTGAGTTATCCACATACATTCCTTAATATAAAAATTTCTGACTCAACAAAGGTGTAACTTCTGTTGAGCTCTTCAGTCAGAATACACATTACTCCATGAATAAAAGACCATTTGGTATAGACAAGAATGCATTTTATAGGCATCATAATTAATTTTTTTTAAAAGCCCCAAGCTTTCACAGGGAATTGCATTTACTTCCACTTTATTGCAATACACATGACTTCAACTGCAGTAAAGGAAAAAGGATTTTCTGGAAAGCTTGTAAATAGCCATTTTAATGATAAAAAAAATCTTATTTTTAAGTTGTTTATTAAACACTAAAATGTTCCAGTTATAGGTATTTGAGGCTTCTTTTTATTTCTTTTTTTTTTTTAAAAAAAAAAAAAGTGGTCTTGTGTAGCTGCTTGCATTCATGAAATTTTTACAAATTTGGTGTAAAATGACTACAAATCCTAGTCTTGTTTAATTATAATACATTATTTAGCACTGTCTTAGTTTTTATTCAAACTGACTACCTAAATCATCCCTAATAGCCCTCAACCTGATGACTTAATAGTTAACAGGAAAGAGTAGAATTTGTTGAAATGATGGTATTAAATATTTTCATGACCACTTTCTAATCCCATTCTATGTGTTTCTCTTTACCAGTAGTCTTCAGGACAACAGCGTCTTTTCATTATTCCAATAACAACAGAATTCCAGTATAGGAAAAACAAAGTACTTTTAGATGTTATCTGAGCACATGAAAGAAATTACGTAAAATAGGAAGTAAAATTAACTATCTCATGACACATCATTTTCTTTGGCATCCAGGTTTCCAATTATGAGCATAGACAGGTGTCATAAATATAAGTTATATTCCATTTGTCAGAATAAAGATGACAAATGATAGCCCAAAATTATATTTAGAGACCTGAGATATTTCTTAAGTTATTGATCAAATTGCTTCATAATTTGAAATTGTCCTCATGTAAAAAAATGGACTGGATTTAGCTTCTAGTCCACTTGCTTAAAGTGAGAAACCATCAGGAAAAATGCCCTTAGGGCTTCCTAGAATGGAGTAGGATCTCTCTGGAGCTATAAAGATGATTTTGAACACTTTTCATGACATGCTGTTTCTGGAACAAATGCCAGAGGTGAAGAAAGTCATGGTCTAAGCAGCCCTTTAGCTATTATAAATTAGCTAGAAATCTCAGCACTGAATCGAGATAAAGAGTTGGAAAGGTCAGAGAAGTCGGAAGGTGCCTTTACTGCTTTCTCTGACTTTATATAGGTGGCACCAAGTATGTCTGAGCACAAATTTGGGCATGCCTTCAGAACATATTTAATATATTTATTAATTATAGGTTAAAAGGATTCTGTTCTGGGCATAGTACTTCCAGTTAGAAATCTTTACTGATGTGAATTACTGAGCTTCACTATGAAGGTTGAACTACAGCCTAATTCTTTGGTGTTTTCCTAAGCCTGCACCAAAATTCTGAGATACTGTTATATGACTCCATCCACCTTTTACACAAAACAACGAAATTCTAATCTGAAAGGCTTTTATATATATCTAAATATAAATAAAAGTATTATATTATTAAAATATTTTTGTTGATGATGTAGCACATAATCCCTTTGCTCACTCAAAAATTCTTCTCAGCATTTCATGTAAAATAATAAAACACCGTACGGGTCTCTGCTGTAGTTTTCAGAGTCCTTTAGGAATTATGTCAAAGGGTATTACCATTTGATTGATGCCACTAAAACAATATTACTCCTTTTCGACAGCGTTTAAGGATTCAGGTCACTAGTCTGAACCATACTCAGTGGCATTGTCAAGTAAACAAAACATTTCTTCAAAAAGAGTACAGAAATATGAGCTTTTTCCTTTGAAGGAAAATGTGGAACCATTTCAGACACTTACTTTTCATACCTGCACAAGGTTATATGAAAACAAGTAAATGTACAGTAATCAATTCAAAACTGCTTTTTTTTTCTTTTTGTGTACTTATAAACGTTCCATAAAGGAAACAAGCAAACAATGCATTAAAGAGTATGTAAAGAAACCATCACAAAAAAAGGGAATGGATTCACTTTAGATCTTTTATGAACTATTTTTTACTGAGGTTGCGTTTTAAGTAATTGAAAGCTGAACAAAAAGAGTTGTGATATTAACAGTGAATGCTGTTGGAATTATGGCATAGAATTATCAAGATATTGCTTATAACTATTAGAACGTCAACAACACCTAATTAAAAAATTTGGTATTTTTTTCTGTCTTAAATACTATAATGCAAATGTTTTTTTCCAAAAAATAGTATTTTGATAACTGAAATCACTGCGTTTTTGAGTTGTTTTTTTTTTTTACATTCTGAAGACTTAGCTAGTTTCAAATAATTTTGAGGCAGGCCTTTCCAAGTCATACTGTATTTTACAGTCATGACATTTTAAGGAAATATGCATTTGTATGCAAATACTGTTAAAATAGTTAAGTGAAAAGCAGTTTTTTCTCTTCTTTTGAGTTTTATAGGTGAATGGTTTTGCTATATAATGGGCTGCCTTGTTAGCATCACGGAATACAGATGACAGACAATGCTGAGTGCTTGTGTTATAGCTCAGTCAGCTTCTCAGATGATGTACATCCATGTACCTCTATTGAAGGCACCAGAGCTGTTTTCACTTCAATTACAGGAATTCCATACAAATTCACATATATTAAAAAAACTGTACTCCAAAAAGTCCATGAAAATGAGAATGAGATTCTATTTGCAGATGAAGGTGCTTGTATGCACATATTTACGTGTGACCATATTAGATATCTACTGTAAATTGAAATTCCCTCAACTATCTTTCCATCCACCACACCACTATAGGATTCTGTTCTCCTATAAGTTCTGCATTGTATTTGCATAATTGAGGGTATGTCAGATAAAATGACACAAATTGCTCAGGTAAAATGACACCGGGAACTGCATGAAGTTAAAGAACAATTCAGTCCTCTTTAACATAGAATTTTAGGGTGGAATTCTGGAGTATAAGCATTTAATGCCACATTGGGTCATCTGAGGCATGCTTATATGGCCTACAGAGACATCCATCCTTCTGAAATGAAAAGGTAAGTGAAACCTAAGAGCATATTTCACAGTATTTACAGTGTCAACAGATGCCTCTGGGAAACTCAATCTTCTTTTTGGGTGGCTAATCAGCTAAACAGCTTTTGAGAATCTATTTGTAACATCGACAATATTGACTAGATAACTAGATATCCATTAGTGTTCTAATCTGTGAGCTAAAACCTACCCTGAGTGATGACAGTAATTTAGCCATCATTTTTCCTAACTCCTTTCAAGTGCTATAAATTCCTTTTATACAGGATAACAGGCAAACTCCACAGTGAACCACACATCTTGGACTACTGCTCCTTGTTTAGGATGTATATGATGATTAAATATGTATGGGACCTCAGGTAATCTGTGCTGTCAGTACTTTTCTAATTCTCATCCCCAGGTTTGAAACCTAAACTGAGGACAGGAATAACTGACTAGGAAGTTTATGTTGTTTTTTTTCACTTGAAACAAGCAAAATATTTTGAATACCCAGAAAATCATGTATTTCCATTGCTCAGTCCAGGAAACTGTAAGATATATATAATAAGAGATTTAAGACATGAAGACCTCATAGGCCTATTTTAGAAAGTGTACCATTGAGGTGTAGCAAGGTACCACCTCTACATGTACTGCAGACTCAAGGTTGAGTGTTTTCCCTAAATGTTTCAGGTTCATGTTTCCATAGCTGAGTTACGGCTTGGTAGCTATTAACAGCTAGCAAAGTAAAATATTCTTGTTAAAGGTAACATGAGTCATTTCAATGAGTCTGTGGTTTGGTCTTGTGGAAGACCAAAAAAAACAGCACTGAGTGTAACTCATTTGTTTCCAGATACAGTTAATCCATCCATTGACAGCTAAAAAACATGAGTGTAATGGACTCATTGGCTATTCTCGCATCTTCACAGGTATGAATTTTACTAGTATATAAGAAATATCACATGAGGTAAGTCAAAGGTCCGGTAATATGAGCGTGAGAAGTTTTGGATGAAAATTTTCTGACAGATCCAAGTTTGACTAAAAAATTGTATTTCATTAAGGACCAGAACAATTTGTCTAAACCTTCCTCTGAATTTAAGGTGGTGTTTTGAAATTTTGTGTAGGTCCCTGGAGGAGGGGTTTTTTTTGTATCCAGCACTGAAATGAACATTTTCAACACACCATAGCTGATTTGGGAAAAGCAGCATTCTCACAGTCAAATAGTTAATAGAAGGAAGCCAAGAAAATAAGCCATCAGGGTTTAAGGAAATTCTGACACGCTGCAAATATAGAAAAAAATCCACCTGTAATTAGCTTTAACTCACTTTGAACTGCCTCTGTCCCCAGACATTTCTTGTATATAAAAACACATGTTTTTCAGCTTGTCTAGATACAATAGAGATTATATTAGTTTGAAATTTCAGCAAAAATATGTATTTGGCTTTAAAAAAAAAATGTCCTTTTCATATTATTACAAATACCATCTTTCCCTTCAAGCTATAATGTACCTGAAGACAATAAAGTGCACGGATATTAAGGCTCAATTTGTAAAAGCAAAATAAATTTTGTAATAGAAATCTTATAGGCATTAATAATTGTTGATACAAATTACAACATTTAAATATGTAATCGGATGACTGAACCTGAAAATTAACCATCTCAACAGTTATATGCAATCATTTGGTTTGCAATTATGTGTCCACACTGTTGATTCTGGAAACGACTGCAGGTGCAAAATTGAAGCCTGGGTTATGTCTCCTTTTAAAGCATGGTCCTTAATATAATTTGTGTTTTAATATGCATTTGCAGCATATATTGTAATTGTTTCTCTAGAGCTCATATCTATGATGTGAATACATAACAGCAGTATCACAGATTGCGTATTACAGCTCCAGAATACCAATTGTATTTTAAAATGCCTATTGATTGGAATGTAGTAATTTTCTTACTACGTGCAGAAGCTACTAAACTGTTTCCACAGTTTTTTATATTACAGAATTTAGTGTTTTGTATCATGTATTATGCCCACTAAAGTTAAATTAAAAGAATATTGCACAAGAACAGAAAAATGTATCCCAGAATTTATTGTTCCTCATTTGCTTTAAAACCTTTCTCCACTATTATGACTTATATTTTAAGTGTAGCTTTCAATAAAACAATTTTTCTTTTATTGTTTTATTTATTTTATCTCATTGTTATCTCTTAATCCAATGATAAACACCTTGATGATAAAAAGACATTTTGTGAGGTCTGGAAACTATAAAAAATTTTCCTACTGTTTCTCACTCCTCTGCAATTACATCCATCTTACTACTTCTCTTTGCTGCTGTATTCCCTGAGAACCTCGGAGAAAGCTTCAGAAGTTCCATTTACAACATTGCATGGTGGGATGGTGATTGGAAAACTGAAGAGAAGAAACCATTACATTTTTTCACTCAGTTTTCCATATCCTGGATGTGCATATCTGCTAATAGATCTGGCCAAATGATGCATTTTCTCTTCATCCTTGCCCTCCTCCAGCAATCCTTTCTTAATTTGGAAGAAGAAACAAAACAAAATTATTCTGTCTGGCTGATTATTTTTTTTTTCTAATGTAAACTGTAGTTTCTAGAAACACATGCCACAGTTTACTGAAACCCACACCAGCTCTTGGATATTTGCAAACTCTTCTTTTTTGGGTGGTGTCAGTCTATAATATTGAGTGTGTGTCTAACATACAACATTGCTATTATGTCTAAATAGAGCATATAATTTTACTTGTAAGACAGTGTTAATGAGTGCTGGATTATAGACAATAAAAGGGAGATATTCTTGACTGCTCACGTGCAGTATGGGTATTCCTATGATGAATACTTAATTAACAAAGAAATATAGACAGAGGATGGAAAGACAATAACTGATGGAAAGACAATAACTATGAAACTTAGAAATTATGTCAAGAAACCTTTGTTCTTTTCTTCAAATTAATATTTAAAAAAAAAAAAAAAGAGAGAGCTTAGAAATTACAAATGCCTTCACCTTTACAAAATTCCTAAAATGGAATTGGCTTACCTTTAAATAGAATCATAGACTCATTAAAGTTGGAAAAGGCCTCTAAGATCATCAAGTTCAACTGTCAATTTTTTTATTTTTTCCCCCTTGCAATAATATATTACTGTTTCTTTGAAACATATACTTTGCTTATAGAACTAACTTATCTATTCAATTGATTATGCAGAATAACATAAAGATGAATACTTTCACTATTGTAATATTCTCAGTGCTACTACTAGGTATACAAGTTTAAGCAACCACTCCCATAAAAGAGAATAGATCTTCCAAGCACAATTCCCAAATGGCATTTTAGTGAAGATAAGAAGCAGTTCAATGTTTTGTTCAACTGATTTCATTGAAATCCATTTCTTGGTTGAATTGGTTGTGGTCAGTTCAAATTTGAAAAAAATCTTAAAATTATATAAAAAATATTTTCATAGAACATACACTTACATGTATGTATGCCTTCATATATGTACGCAGATATGTAATTTGTCATTAAAAAAAAAATTAGTTTTCCACTTGTAAGTGTCTGTAATAAGATATTTTTAAACAGCTTTCCTCCATAGCAATGTATGAGTACTAAGACCTGATGGTGCTTGATATTTTTGAAAATTGCTCTTTTGTGGTATTTGGTCATCTGTGT
This sequence comes from Apaloderma vittatum, assembly GCF_000703405.1. NCBI lineage: Eukaryota > Metazoa > Chordata > Aves > Trogoniformes > Trogonidae > Apaloderma > Apaloderma vittatum. Next base: position 78,145 of record NW_009708536.1, on the reverse strand, counting down.
TTGTGATATAACTTGTTTTATGAAGTGCTATGGTCTGCAACAAATCCCATTCTTGTCAGAGAAAGGAATGGTATCACAGCTTGCTTCCTATAGCCAGTGTTTATTCTGCTTTGGTACATAGGAGATCACTGCTCTTTTTGCAGGTGTAGCACTTATTTCAAAATAAAGCTTCTTTCCACCTTAGTGTTTTCATCATGTTCTTCTGTAACTCATAATATATGGATAAACTGCATCTTTACCATGTGTTGTTTAATTTATGTGATGTTACAGTTCTGACAATTTCTTACCAATTTCCTGATTACCAGAGCCTGAATGCCCCTCAAATTATTTGTTAATAAACAAGGAAAATATCTGATATTACAATTGCTAAAAAGACAGATAAAAATTAACTAAATTAACTAATTCCAGTGTAAAGAATAGGTCTCCATTTGGGGAAATTGTGCTGCAAGTGTAATGACTGAGTTTCTGATGCAGATTTACAGAGGGAACAGAATATCTATTCTTATGCTTGCAGTGAAAATTAGATTTTTTTTTATTGGTAAGGAACAGGTGCTTTTGGATTTTGTAAATATGCCTCTTCAAGAGCTATCATGGCACTATAAAGTTTACTTACAGTTGAACTATCAAGGGATTAATTTCTTTGACATGAACTTTAGTTCTAATGGGAAATATTACAGTCCTGATCTGCTCAAAAAAATCAGAAAAAATGCAGTTGTAGTAAAAAAGAAAATCAATGAAGAACATTTTGAAAAAACCCTACCACCACTATAATGAACCAAATGGATAAACAGTTCTTTAATGAAAGGCAAATAAAACTTTTCATTTTAGTTTGACAGCTGTAGTGATGGAAAAATCTTTAATCCAACATAAAACTGTGTGGAGAAGGGATGTAAATGTGTATATTTATTACACTCATGGACATGTTTGCTACAGACTTGCAGGGTGAGAATAACTTTATAATCTGAAAGTAGCCTTATAAGAATCTTCAAAAACACTTACTGAGTGTCTTTAGATATTTAATAATTTAAGTGCCTTAAGGTTAATTTTTCAAAGACACTTAAAGATATAGACAGACTTTCATTAAAACTTCTAAATTACCTCCTTGGATATTTTCTGGAATACTCATTTGTGCTATTAATGTGTAAATAATTTGAAAATCTGGATGGTTCTTATTAGATCTAAATACTGTAGGAGTCCTATTTGTCAAATACAGCAAAAATTTAACAAAAACCTCTCTAAAATTGCTCATTTGGATAAATATCAACATAGAGTACAGTATATAAATTAAGTACATAAATTGTCATTTAACAGAGGAAAAATAGGAAAAATATTCAGGGAGGGAAGTTTTTTAAAAATAAATTAGAAAAGTGCAGATATCTCAAACACTGTTATTAATTATCAACATATGCAGACTCTAAGTAAATTTACCATTGAAAGTAAGGTGCACTTTCATATTACACATCACATTATGAGTTCTGGGCACTTGGTTGTTGAATTCTGTTATTCAGTTTTTTTATTCAAGTATCTCCAAAGACTGATACTACCTCTATCTACCAACATAACATGCAGCTATAATTCTAGTTAAGCTACATGAATATTTCTGTGGCACATCAAGCACCCTGCAGAATTTTAGCCAACTTAACTAAACTGTTCTTGCTGAGCTTTATAAACCTTGGTTCACTTTTTATCACCATAGTTTCTGTCTGGGATCCACAAATACCAGTCAGTCCACGAAAACTATTTCTCACACTGCTTCCAGCATGATTTAAGGATGGAAGAATTTCAGAAAACTTTCTTAAACTTATAATAGGAATGGAATAAATCCTACAAGGTCTGCAAGATTATCTGGTCTTTTTTTTACTACAGAACAGAACAGAAAAAAATATAGTCACAAAAAATGTACCAGTAATTAATTTCTGAAATATCCAAGGGCCAATGAATAGATGGAAACCAACCTGTCTTCCTAGGCAGCTGATTGTCTTCTGTTTTAATATCCAAAATGCATTTCTCTTAAAATCTTTCATGTTGCAGGTATTTAATAAAAACCTTCCTCGTATCAGGATATAGAGAAACACATTTTAAAATGTACTGCTATTGGATATAATTATTTTCTATGCTATTTGAATCTGAAGCCTTGTTTATTTAAGAGATTCACAGAAATTTAGAATTCTATAAGAAAGCATTATGACTTCAACATAAGAAGAGCAAAATTAAATGACTACTAAAAAATAAGCAACACAAAAACATCTCTCTAAAAAAACCATCGTGCAACCCCAGAAGTCTCCATCACCTTTTAGATATTCTGCTATATAGAAGAGGATCTTTAAAGGTAAAGTACTGACATTAAAAAGAACAAGCATTGCTATTATCTAACCTTGCATACTGACAAGTGTGTGGAAAGACAATTTGAATAGCTCATGAATTACCTGCCTTTGTATCAGTGGTAAGACAAATGTACTCCTCAACTACATTTTCACATTTCTACTAGTTATGTTTCTAAAATTTAAAAAAAAAAAAAAAAATTGAAAAGCTCTATTTCTACCTTTAAATTTTGTAAGTAAAGAAAGTAAAGAAAATTCTGGCAAGGAAAGTGACTGGAGAGTAGTAATCAAGTTCCCTGGAAAATCACCTGTATTGATAACTTTATATAACTAAAATTGAAAAAATCCTCCAATCCTGACTTCATATATGCCCTTAATTAATTTTTTTAGGATTCTTTTTTACATCATCTTAAGTATGAGTTACTTTCGGTACTCACTGGCTATATAGGCAATTCTAAAAGGCACCAAATTCCTGATTAATTATCCATAAACCTTTCTCTGTCCAGTGGAGAGGAAGAAATAGCCATACAAACTAATAGAAATAAAAGGTTTGGTCTTTATAGCAGACAAGACGTCTGCTTACTAGGTTACTAAACTCTAAGGGAGTTTAACTTGTTGATGTCTAAGTAACTAAGCAGACATAGAGTCAGTGGGATTGATACTTGTTCACCTCAAGCACAGGAGTAGGATTGCTTCTGCTATGGGTGGTTAAATTCCTCCACTTGAGAGTAATGTCTAATATGTGGGACGTTGTCCAGGCCATGGCAGAAGGACAGAACATCACTTACTGCCCACTAAGCTCCAACCTCTATCAGCAAAAGCATATCTCGGGTGCCCTGTGTTTTGCAGCTGAGGGTAAGAATAGGCTACAATCGGAGGTCAGGCCCTCGCTACAATTCTCTCCATCCTTGGAGCTGTTTAAGAGAAAGATAGATGTTGCCTTGAAGGACATGGTTTAGTGGTTCTGATAGGGCTAGAAAATGGTTGGACTCGATCCTGAAGGTCTCTTCCAGCTAAAATCTCTCCTATGATTCTACGATATGTATACAAGGAAGGTGAGGAAGTGAAAAAACCATTACAAAAAAATTTTTTTTCCGTTTTCAGTTCAGTGAGAGTTGACCATTTCTCCGGGATGCCCAGAAATATATTTTCAACTGATGTGTTAGAACCCAGTTCATTTTATTGCAGGGAAAATGGAATAATTGTGTTTTGACTCAGTTGTCTGTTGCAATAAAAAGAGGCTAGCAGTTCAAATGAACTTTTTTCATGGCTGCACATTTTAACATAGCAACATAATTGCAGCATATTTATAGCTTTAATTTAATCTTTTTGTTTTAGAAGTATTGTTGATGCTATATATAATTATCTAAGGCATGCATGATAATCACCTAAAAACCAAAAACCAGTATCATTTTTTATGACATTGATATCGTCATTACATATTTATACATACACACACAACTCGCATTTGAAAAAGTATGAAAATAAAATATGGTTTACACAAAAAAAACCTGTGAATTTTTGTATTCAGTCAATTCTTTCTGGAATCAAGTTTCAGTTATGCCTCAGTAATGATTATTTTCTTTTATTGCTTAGTTTTAGAAATCAAATATCAGGTCCAAACGGGCAAAATTTTCTTAAAGTGCGTTAACAAGTGGGTTGCTATGGGAAACTGAGATGTGAAAAATCTCTTTACTTTCACTGCTTGAGGAAACTACTAGTTGCTTTTGTGTTCCTCCCATGTGGCTTCTCCCAGAGTAAAATACTTTAAATTACATTATATTTTTCTAGGCAAGATGCCTGACAGGGGAAATAAATATATATCATTTGTTTCTATAGAAAAAAATATATTAAAAATAAAGGATTGCTGTCTGGGAAATAAATATTTAAAAAAACCAGTTCAGTTACTACTAGCTATAAATTAAAAGTTTATTGGAAATATGTTTGGATATTTGTCTCCTCTATTTAAAATATTTATCTTTCTTCTATATAATGGCTTGTAGCAATGCGAGGTTACAAGGTCCATTACCTTATATGACAACAACCATCTTTATAGGCAGCAGAAGAGGAATACAGTGGCCCTTAGAAACTGCTTATTAATTTCCTTTCTAACCCCCAGCCCAGAGCATGGTGGAGAAAATGAGGATGGACAATTGGAAGAACAATTATAATAATTAATTTGATAAATAGTTATGTTAGTTTTAATTATTTTTTTTTTTAGAGCTTGTACCATATATTCAAACACTTCATAAAGTGAAGGTGTGAGTCTTTGCTAATAATCTATTTTGCTATTTTTTTAAAAATATTTTATGAGGTTTGAAGAGGAATTTAAATTCTGTTTTAAATTACTGACAATGTTATGGATGTACTTTTATGCCCTTAGGTACATTATAAATTACATTAGAGACCAGTTTATTGATCTCTTAAGCCACAGAGAAGTTATCGGCTAGCAGATTTGCTTTAGGTATATTCTCTTTCGATGCATTCTAAACTAGATTCTTGTTGGAACATGAATACTTTGAAATTAGGCTTTTACAGACATTTATCTCTATATGTTGACCTGCCTCCAGGCATGTTAATACAATCTCTTGTCTGGAAGGCAGTTGTATTGACTACTACTACTGGCAAGGGCAAAGTAGTAACTTTTATATCATTTCTGGACAAGCTGTTCTGGTCACCTGCCTGAAGGCTTAAACTGTCTGGAAAGTACCTTTGTATCGTCTGCTTTGGGAAGTTATTTTAAGAATCAAATTACATTTCCTTATAGGTAACTTCAGCGTTCTTCCCGGCAAATCACAGCTGATCTTGCACAGTAGAAATTTTGAGTTACTGACTTCCCAGAAGAGTACAACTTCAAGATTCCTTCAACATTTAATAAGATAAACACCCCAGATACTGTGTATTAAACATAAGTTTACCCCTAATTAATCAGAGTGAAGTCCATGAGTCCAAATATGCATAGTACATGAAATATATCAAGGTTTTTGTTCAGACAATACATATGGATCTCTGACTTTTCTTCCCACTTGTGCTACCTGTTAGAGCAAACGTGAGCAAGTCACTTTGGGAACATATACTTGTATTTTGAATCATCAACATATTAGCCTTGCTTTCCACCCACACTGTCCCTGCCTCCTCCGCTCAAAATGCATTTCAGCATGTATAGACTACACTTTTTAGGTTTTCTGCAATCCAGAGAGTTATAGCCCTTTGAAGAAGAATTTGTGTCATTAGAATTAGTAATCATATCTTTTTTTTTTTCATTATGGGAAAAATAATTCTAGTTATACTTGACATGAAGGAAATTATAAGTTAGTATTTTACATGAAAGAAATTATAAGGAATATATAAGCAGCCTTATTTTCTTTCAGACACATGGGTGTGGAAAAATTATGTGACCATGATGTTAGACTTTTGCTCTATTTAGCGTTTATGAATTCAGTGAAAGCAGATAAGACATATTCGAAAACCTAGAAATTTCCCCTATAGGCACAGATGACATCTATTGTTCTGTTTCCTTGCATTTTAGCTGCATTAATGAAAGTGGTAAGAGTTGCAGACCCCATGCCATTTTGCCATATAGTTACAGTTTGCCCTTTCACAAAAGAAAATCCGAAAACTGCTGAGTATTATAGACATTAATGGTTGTTAGAAAAGTGTAATAAAGGACTCCTCTTCTAAAACATCACCAGGCTTTCATGTCATTATTCATGAATGACTAACACATTCAGAGGAGAGTAGCTCTGACATCCAAGGAAGTAATGAAAAACAGCATGAAAGAGTGCAAGGAAAGCAGTTTTTCATAGGACCCAAATACCAAGACTGTATGTAATATGTAATTTGAACAAAAGTGAAAATTAATTGTTGCTCATGAGTAACATTTAAGTTGGAAAGAGAAGTAGGTCAGACCTGTACAGTGCTTGAAATATCTGAGGTTGAGAATGGTGAGGGCATGGGAACAGGAAAGAAAAGTAAAAACGCGCCAGATGAGCATACCAGAGTAGAATTTGCCAACTGGAAAAAATAATATACAGGCATTCAGCTAATTCTGTATCAGTGATTGCTGTATTCTTTTATTGTTTTTCTTCACTTGCTGTAGTATCTTCTTGGTATATCAGAAACAGGATTTGAACGTTGAATGAAGTCATTGGGAATCTTTGCTTTGATTTTGAAAAGTTTTGAGGTGGATTATAAAAAAAGAGTGCTCCAAACTGGGAAGCATGTAGTTCACTCTGAGGTCACTCACATCATTTTTATAGTGTTTATAGCTTTCGGTACAGACATTTGACTTGTGTTAAGTTTTGAGGATTTAAGTGAAATTTAAACAGAGCAGGCATCTTAGTGCCTTTTATCTTTTTACTGATACATGAAACTATGTAAAAGTCAAGATTTCAGAAAGCTCTGCTTGCCCATCCAGTCTCTTGATTTTGACTCACAAACTTCTGTGAGCATTTATAATTCTACTTATTAAACAAATTAACACAAGATATACTAATGCCTTAGTCAAAGTATGTCTATGTTAAAGTAGTTCAAGGGAAATATTTTAAGATTTGAGTTTCATCATCACAAATTAGAAAATGTACCAAATATATTTTTTTGTATGTGTGTTTGCATGTGTGTATGTGTGAGACAAATGCAAGTCAAAATTATGTATCTGTATTTTAATGTAAGTTAGATAATTAATTTATGTATAACTTACAACGTATTTTTTCTGAGAAAAAAAACCCCACAAACCAAACCAAATCCAAACAAACCCTACAAAAAATAACCCCTTAAAATTAAATAGAAATAAAATAACACACTGGCTATTAACCTTCATTTCTTAAAAGTATCTGATCTTAAAAGTCACACTTAATTACATTAAATATGCATTCTTAATTTTTTCTTTTTGTTGTTTAGTTGAAGTGATCCGTGTATCTAGGTATCAGGAATATCTGGAATAATCTATTAATTTGTTTCATTATGGTCATTGTCAGGTCGAACTGGTAATACAAAGAGTACTTAAAAAACACTTTATAATGATTTTTTTGATTATTTAAAATAGTCTGTTATATCTATTAAAATTATTTAAATTTTCTTTCAGTATACTGACAAAAGGCAAGGAAGGCTAGCACAAATATACATAATGCTTAAGTTTGCACATTTTGTCAGATTCATGTTCATACGTGGAAAGATTATTCATATATGCCTTTCAGAAATGACACTTTCTAACTGAATATTACTGAAGGTTAAAAAAATGTATGAAAGACATGAAAACACTTCCATAAGCATTATACAAAACTTTCTTTCATTCATATGATCTTTTCAATTAATTTTCTTCAGTCATCTTTTATTCTTCTTTTAAGCATGTTTTTCCCGGCACGTTTCACTGATGCTTTGTCAGAAAGCAAAGTTTAAAGTTGAAGGTACCAATCCGTAAACCACCAATCTGCAGACAGTCGTTATGGGAGTAATCATAGATGGAAAATTGCTGACTTTCAGAAAACGGTTTTGTCGGTATGGGGTGCACCATAAGCATTGTGCTATGTTTTGCTTCATAAATTCAGCAGTTTATTGGGCAAGGAAGGAATTACTTGGCATAACTTTCATACTGGATTCATATATATAACAAAATGTCTGCCTTTCCTGTCTGGTCAAAACCGACACAAATGTAAGTAAAAAATGCTGAAGCTGTCTTCAGTAGGAAACTTGTTCAGTAGGAAAAGGGAAATTTACATTCAGTAAGTTTCTTTGATTTTTAAATTTTAAGCTCCAACCAAGAAACAGAGGTATTCTACTTAAATCAGTGAAAAAAAAAAATTGTTTTTGTTTGTTTCATTTGTATGTTTGTTTGATTTGTTGGTTTTGTTTGTTTGGGGTTTTTTTGTTACAGCTGATGGAAGTAGAAGCAACATTAAGGTGGAAAAGGTATTTGAGGCAGATGGCTACATGGAAGGTTTGTTCACTAGATGCTTTGGAGATGTGCTAAACTACTGCAATCTTGTTGTACATTGTCTTGGCTTGCTGTTGGATCCCACCCTAGCCACTGCTCCTGTTGCCTGCATTTTCTTTGGCTAAATAGTCAAAGACTGTTTTCTTTTGGAGATCTACAATCCTTTACATTTTCTTTGGTCTCATTAGGCCGTTTCCTTAGTCTTTCTGGAACGCTTAGTTTTTGGTGGTATCATTAAGATTGGGGAGATGGGCTCCCTTGCAACTTGAGATATTGTATGATTCTATGAATTTTTTGAGGGTGCTACTCCTCTTCAGAGGTAGAAACTGAATAGTAAAGATTCTCAGATGCAATGCTGATTTGAAACTGTAGTATTAAGACTGCTGACTATTCTTTTAAAGTTTAAATTTCAGGGATAGTTGAGGAAAGCAATCATAAATTGTTATGGTTAAAGAAAAAGTTTTAATTCAGATACCAGAAAATATATGTAGTTCTAAGGAAAAAAATTTACATCTTTTTCCCTAAAGTAGTTTCTTCATCAGCCCTCTGACTATATGTTTCTTGTTTTCATGACTTTACGTTTAATTACCAAAGGTATAATATCTATGTTGTACGCCAATTTCCACACTCATTATGGTTTTTTTATGTTTTCAAAGCTGTCCATTTTGTCCTCACAGAATAATTCACACCATGTTACCACACTGTTCTGCTGATGGAATGACTGACCAATTTCTGGTTTTATTTGGTTTTATTTTACAAGTGTTATTTTGTTGGTGTGTTCTTTTGCTCCTATGGCAGAGTAAGTGGTGGTAATCAGTAAACATATACTCTAGCCTGAGAGCCATTTCTTATCACAGAAGTCACTGCATGGAAGAAGCTGCTGTGGCACACAGGAATTTCACTGCTGTTTAGAATCAGAATTATGTCTATTTGCTGTGTGAAACTAAACCCACTACATTATTAATATCAGTAAATACCACATGTTGATGTCCAAATGGCACTATTCTGGTTATGTATTGCACATCCTCTCAAAGTTTTCACATCAATGATGTACTATATAACACTAATAGCTGCTACTCCAATGATGTATACCAAGTGCCATCTCTCCAGCTAAATATTTCATCATCGCAACAGAATTTGTGCTAAAATACTTCAACAATATGGTTGTAAATATAATATACGTGTACATTCTGTAATGTGCTGCAGAATTATTTATCTAGTACGTGCTTGTGTGCATGAGTGCATATACCTGTAATCAGGTAGTTTTCTGTCTTCGGGATATGCACATTGTTCTTGGTTATTAACAGCCTGATGCCAAGGTCTCTTAGGACTAATACATTTAACATAGCCAAAATCTCTTACCACTTCCTTGCCCTGAATTTTTCTGATCATATATCTCTATAACTTCAGAAAACCAATTTTCCATACCTGAGGTCTCACTCTAATATTGTGGGCTACCAGTTACCTGTGTTCTACTTCATCATTTTTCCTTTCTTCATTATTTGCCCTTATCTTCCATCTTGTATCTCCAATTGCTCTTTCTCTTTAGCTCTTTTCAATCCCACCAAGTGCCAAAGATGAATTTCATTATTCAGACTTACATCTAGTATTTAACAATATTCAATGACCTGTTGAGTAATTTGTGGTTTCAATCCAAATAAAAATAAACAAGAGTCAAAAATCACAAAACAACCCTCGAACTAAAACAATATTAAAACCCCCACAACTAACCAACCAGCCCAAATCAGAAGAAATGAGTTGACATACTGTCACATTCCACAATTATGCTTTCCTAGGTGAGGAGTCACGGATTGATAGAAAGGAATGCAGCAATTAAACCCAACTCACTCCTCCTTTCCACTTACACAAAGTGATAATCTAGAGATGCTACAGTTTTCTCCCTAGGGTTCTTCCTCAAAAATATGGGAAGCAACATAGAAGCAGAATAAAGTTTATATGTAGACACCATTCATAGGATAATTCAGGCAGCAGGGGACATCAGGAGGTCTCTAGTTCAAACTATTGCTCAAAAAAGGGTCAGCTCTGAGATCACACAAGGGTGTTTAGAGCTTTATCCAGTTGGATGTTGACTGTTCACCTCTCGGTGCAACCTGTTCTACTACTTGACAGAAAAAGTGTTTCTCCTCCAATTAGAGGCTTCCTTGTTCCATTTATTCCCATTGACTCTTGTCCTCCAGCTGTGCACCACTATGAAGTCTCTGTTTTCTCAACTACCTACATGGAGAGCCACTGCTATGTCCTCTCAAATTCTTCTCCTCTCCAGGCTGAATCAGCCTCAGTTCCTCAGCTTCTCTTCCCAGATCAGGTGGGCCAACCACATGACTGTCTGTGGTTTCACTGGACTCATTCTAGTTTGTCAAGATCTTTTTTCTATTGAGGGGGTTTGAAAACTGTACACAGTTTTATATATAAATCTAATGAGTACTGAAAGAGGATATCAAGTCGGTCCAGGATGCCTTAGGCTTTTGTTATCAAAACACACGGTTGGCTCATATCCAGCTTGCTCTCTGCCACAACCTCCATGGTCTTTTCAGCAGAGCTACTCCCCGGCCATAGAATCATAGAATGGCATAGGCTGGAAGGGACCTTAGAGATCATCTAGTCCAACCTCCCTGTTTTGGGCAGGGACGCCACCTCTCGACTAGACCTGGCAGCACATGGGGACCAAGTGGGAATCGAACCCGCTACCTCGGTGTTGATCCTTGTTGCCAGCACCGCGCTCAAACCACTGAGCTAACCAGCCCCCTATCAGTTCATCTTGATCAGTCCTATTCTCTGTCACTGGAGGTTGTTACTCCTTCGCAGTCAGAGGACTTGCCATTTTTCTCTCTTCTGATCCTGACAAACAAATTCTCAGCCAGTTTGTCAACTATCCTGTGAAGGAACTCCTTGCATCCATCCTGCTCTTTCATTCTGAAAGCATCTCTGTATTAGATACCACTGAGCACAATTGTGCCTTCCCTTCTGCTAATTAGTATCAAGAGCTTTCTAGTTCTAGTCATGTATCATTTTTATCTGCTTTGGTTTCTTAAAATTATTTTATATTTTAAAAAACATATTGTTGTCTTGCTTTCTATTTAGTAGGTGATAAGTTCTCATTTCTTATAGATAATGATATTGTAGCATCTAAGAGTCTGTTGAATTGTAGTGATCCTTTTTTAGTTTAAAAATTATCTGTAGGCTTATGTAAGCAAATTTACAATATGACTATGCTTTCTTGATAAGTTATTGGTAATAAGTTCTCATAGTTATTTAAACTGTGCAAATTGTTGACATCTACAGTAGTCAAGGACTGTAGGCATTATAAAAGAGATTACTGGATATTACAAGTCACACCCATTCTGTCCTGTTATGTCTTTTTTGTAAGACGGGAATATATAAAATATTATTCCATTCATTGCACTGATATCTTGTATCTTGGCAAGACATCTTCCAGTGTTTCTTACATCACATTTTTTTCAAAGCTTCAAGTTCTTTATGTTTTCTTTTAAGATTTCAGAAGACAAAATTATTGTGCAAAGCATTGTTTGGTTTATCCTTTCTTGTCTTTAATAAGTTACCAAGAATGCTGCAAAATATTAAGCTTTTTCATTCTCATTAACATTTAAGATTCTTCAGATTTTCTCCTCCTGCTCACAAATCATATCAGCATCTGAAAATTTTAGTTTAAAGCTTTTGTTTGTATCTGTCCTGTGTTTTTGTATTTGTGTTTTTGTGACTTAAAAATTTGCATTTTTTATCTTTGGTAAATTCTGTCGTATTTGATTGTCTGTCTTCCTTGCATTGTAACTCCTACAAACCACTTCCAAATCATTAGTTTTCCTTTCTTTTTCTTCACCAAATGAGAAAATATTGCCTTTTTAGATATCTTACTAGCCTCTTTTTTGGGGGGGCTCTTTTTTATTTTCACATTCCTCAAGATGTGACTGATTCTGAAAGTATGCACTTTGCAATTAATTTTACAGACAGGGAGCTTTGGAATTGCATCTCCAATCATCCCCTATTCTTCATTTTCATGGGTTCTGGTGTCTCTTTTCAGTATATTAGGGGGCCGGTTAGCTTAGTGGTTTGAGCGCAGTGCTGGCAACAAGGACCAACACCGAGGTCGCAGGTTCGATTCCCGCTCGGTCCCCATGTGTTGCCAGGTCTAGTCGAGAGGTGGCGTCCCTGCCCAAAACAGGGAGGTTGGACTAGATCTCTAAGGTCCCTTCCAGCCTATGCCATTCTATGATTTTATGATATTCCTGACCGTGTCACGCAAGATTTCAACAATGTCTGATAACGACATAGCAGTCTTCTAAACTCTGACTTTCAGCTTGATACTCCCATCTATATTTTACCTTTTGCAAAAGTTCTGAATTATACCTGCAGCTCATCTGTTTCCCTGACCTCTCTGTCATCGTAAATATTTTTTAAGTTTTCCAAGTCTGAGTGTAAACATCCCCTGAGGTTCCTCTTGCACTTGATATTACTCTAATGTCAGGCATCAATAAATGCATGATTATGGTGATTTATAGTAACTAATATCCTACCTCATTTAGGATTGCTGATAAGCACTAAGTTTATAAAACACATTTCTCTTTACAGCCACAGCTTTGTATATGTTGAATTAATTATTCTCCTTCTTATTCCTTTCATTATATCATAAAGACTCTCATTAATTATAATTCTTTTTTATGCACGTGCCTTTAATACTTCCACATTACAGTGTCCCACATTTATCTGGATGTTTCAGTCAGGGATATTACCTTAAAGTTTTTCTAAAATATTTTGTATTTCAACTTCTCTTTTTGAAATATATTTTATTTTCTGTTCTTCTAGAAGGAGCTTTTAAGGTCAATATTTTACCATTTTGCTCTCAACTTTAGATAGAGGATTTCTTCACTGATAGTGTCAAACCCAATATCTGCTGATACTAGAGTATCATTCATCATGAAATATACTCCTATTTCATGCCTCACACTCTTTTCTCTCCTGTAAAAGTGTAAATAAACTTTAGAGATCCACATCCCAGGTATCCTGTGAGGCTTTGATGTGCACGCAATACTTCAAAAGCCCATGGCAGAGTCCCAGTTCTATTTATGCTCTAAATATTCCATGTTCAAACTCCCTGTCATTTTCTAGGTCTTCTAATCCCACCTGCCAGTTTAGTTTTGAGTTCAAAAATGAAGTTTTTAAGGGGCTTGCAGGACTTGAAATATTAAAGGAAAAGCATAAACCTTTGGTGATTTGGTTCATGCCAGAACAGGCCCTTTATTTAAGACCGTTGTTCTACTAGAGATGTTTAGTTTTCCACATGGGACTTTTTATTGCTGAATCTAAGGATTTTGTACTTCCTGAAATAAAGTGTAAGAATACACTCTTAAGTTTATTCATAGTCACAGGCTACAAGGTGGGCTATTCATGCAGGTCAACAAACATATAAGACATTCTGTTGCTAATAAGTCGCATCTCAAGCCACTAAGCCACTCCAGAACCATACAGCCACTTCCATGTTTGAATAAAGGCATTATCTGAAAGTGATAGAGGAGGTAATCTTCTGCTATATTTACTGATTCTGTGGACAACATATCTCTTTAAACTGAATGTATGTTTGCTACAAAAAGTGAGAACATTTTTTTTTAATGATAAGTAAATTATTTCTAATCACAGAATCACAGAATATTAGGGGTTAGAAGGGACCTCTGGAGATCATCGAGTCCAACGCCCCTTCCAGAGCAGTACCACAGAATCTAGGGCAGGTCACACAGCAAAATATAGATAATTTAGTTTTACAGTGAGTAAATGTCTGAATGCCTAACCAAAGAAATAGATTGAGCATAAGAAAATTTATTATATTGAAAACAAACCCACAAACCAAATCAAAACCAAACACAACTTTTAATAGTCTGTGAAATAGTTTTTTAATGGAAGAAATAAAAGCCTTTCTCTTGCATCTTATAAACTTATATTTTGAATTAATAAACTCTAAACCACAATTTTACACAGTTTTAAAGACTGTCCAGTGGCTTAATATAGATTGGAAAAAGGGATACATAAAAAACCCCACTCTAACTCATATGGCAGAAAAAAATATGAAAATACATTTCTGCAATGATTAAGAGTTATTTTTCTGCAATTTGGAGAACAGATACCACCATTACTTCATGGGATGGGTTTTACATGAGTAGAAATGTAGAGTCATAGAATCATTTACGTTGGAAAAGACCTGCAAGAGAACTACACAGTGCCAAGCCCACCACTAACTCACGTCACTAAGCACCTAATCTACCCAGCTTTTGAATACTTCCAGGGATGGTGATTTAACCAAGTCCTTGGGAAGTCTGTCCTAATGCTTAACTTTTTCAGTGGAGAAATTTTTCCTAATATCCAATGCAAACCTCCCCTGGAATGACTACAGGCTGTTTCCTCTTGTCCTATTACTTGGGAAAAGAGACTTACCCCAGCTCCCTGCATTCTCCTTTCCGGTAGTTGTAGAGAGCAATAACGTGTTCCCTGAGCTTCCTCTTCTCCAGACTAAACAAGATCAGTTTGCTCAGCCACTCCTTGTAAGACTCGTTCTAAAGATCCATCACCAGCTTTGTTAACCTTCTTTGGACATGCTTCAGCACCTCACTGTCCTTCTTGCATTGAGGGACCCAAAACTGAACACAGGATTCAAGGTGCACCCTCCCCAAGCATGTAGTATTGCCTGGGGTTGTTGTAAAAGAAGTGCAGGACACAGCACTTGGTTTTATTGAATGTCATACAGTTAGCCTGTCCAGGTCCTTCTAAGGAGCCTTTCTACCCCCAAGCAAATCAACGTTCCTGCCCAGCTTGTTGTCGCCTACAAACTTTGTGAGAGTGCACACAATGCCCTCATACAAATACTGATAAAAACATTAAACAGAACTGGTTTCAATACTGAGCCCTGTGGAACACCAACTGTGACCATCTACCAATTGCATTTGATGCCATTCACCACCACTCTTTGAGGACATCCATCCATCCATCCCTCTATCCAGTTTTTCAGACAGAAAAGAGTGTGTCCATCCAAGCCAGGAGCAGCAGTTTCTCCAGGAAAATGTGGGAAGTGGTGTCAAAGGCTGTACTAAAGTCCAGATAGAACATCTACAGCCTCATCCTCTAAGCAAGAATATAGAATATGTTGGGCTGGAAGGGACCTTTAAAGGTCACCTAGTCCAACCCCCCTGCAGTGAGCAGGGACATTATAGAAGGTATCAGGTTAGTCAAGAGCATCTGTCTTTCATAAACCCATGCTGACTGGGCTGGATCACCTGGCTGTCCTATAAGTGTCACATGATGCCATTCGAGATGATATGCCTCATAACTTTCCCCAGCACGATGGTCAGACTGACAGGCCTATAGTCCTTCAGATTCTCCTTCCTCTTCTTTTGTAGATGGATGTCACATCTGCTAACCTCCGGTCCACTGGGACCTCCCCGGTCAGCCAGAACTGCTGATAAATGATTGGAAATGTCTTGGTGAGCACTTCTTTTCATAGGTTGAGGAAGCTGGGATTGTTCAGCCTGGAGAAGAGAAAACTCCAGGGTGACCTTATAGCTGCCTTCCAATACCTGAAAAGAACCTACAGGAAAGCTGGAGAGGGCTTTTACAAGAGTGTCCAGCAACAGGACAAGGGTAAATGGATTTAAATTGAAGAATAGGTTTAGATTGGACCTTAGGAAGAAATTCTTCAGTACGAGGGTTGGCAAGACTCTGGAACAGATTGCCCAGAGAGGTCGTGGATGCCCCCTCCCTGGAGATGTTCAAGGACAGGTTGGATGAGTCCTTGAACAACCTGGTCTAGTTAAGGGTATCCCTGCCCATGGCAGGGAGGTCAGATAAGATGATTCTAAGGTCCTTTCCAACCTAAGACGTTCTATGATTCTATGATTCTACCAGATGCCTCAGTACTGTTGGGTGGATCCCATATGGGCCCAGAGACTTGTGTCCAAGTGGTGCAGCAGGTTGCTAATTTATTCCCTTTGGATTATGGGGGGTTCATTGTGCTTCCTGTCCCTGTCTTCCAGCTCAGGGGGCTGTGTGGCTGGAATACAATTGGTCTTACCATTGAAGACTGAAGCAAATAAGCTGTTAAGTACCTCAGCCTTTTCCTCAGCCTTTGTCACTATGTTTCTCCTGCATCCAATAAAGAGGGGAGATTCTCCTTAGCCCTCATTTTGTTGCTGATATATTTACAGAAGCATTTATATTGCCTTTTATAGCAGTGGCCAGTTTAAGATCCAGCTGGGCTTTGACTCTTAATTTTCTCTCTACATAACCTTACAACATCCTTGTAGTCCTCCTGAGTGGCCTGCCTCTTCCTCCAAAGGTCATAAATTCTCCTTTTTTTCCTAAGTTCTGACAAAACTCTGTGTTCAGCCAAGCTGATCTTGCTCTTTGTCAACTCATCTTTTGGCACATGGAGTCAGCCTGTTCCTGTACCTGTGATATTTCCTTCTTGAAGTATGTCCAGCATTCCTCACTCATTCACCTTTCAGGACTGCCTCCCAAGGGACTCTGTCAGCCAGGTTCCTAAATATGTCAAAGTCTGCATTCCACAAGTCCAAGGCGCGATCCCTATGCCCAAGACAGCCTCCAGTAATCACACTGCCCGCAAGTCCTTCTCTCTTCACAAAAAACAGTGTGGCATCTTCCCTAATTGTCTCACTCACCAGTGGTGAAGAAGGTGTCTTCCACACACCTCAGGAACCTCTTGGACTGTTTCCTCTTTGCCGTATTCTATTTGCCGTAGACATTTGGCAAGTTGAAATCTCACACAAGGGACAGAGACTTCTCTCAGCTGCTTATAGAATATTTCATCCGTCTCTTCATCTTGGTTGGGTTGTCTACAACAGACTCATGCCATACTATCTGCCTTGTTGGCCCTTCCTCTGATTCCTACCCATAAACTCTCAACCCTAATGTCACCGTTATTAAGCTACAGACAGTCAAAACCCTCTCTAACATACACGTTTATCCCACCTCCTTTCCTTCCTTGCCTATCCCTTCTAAAGAGTTTACAGTCATCCACTGGAGCACTCCAGCTGTGCGAGTCATCCCACCATCTTTCTGTGATGGCAACAGATGTCATAGCTTTCCTGCAACGCAACAGCTTCCAGCTTCTCCTGTTTGTTGCCCATGCTGCATGTACTGGGATAAATGAACTGAAGCTCAGTTACGGATCCTACCACCTTTTTGTAGGACAAAGCCTTAATTCCTACATGGCCATTCTCAGGCACTTCTATGGTTTCCAACACATCGATAACCCTTGAGTCTTTGCAGCCGCATGGGTCTCCATCTTCAGCCTCTATTGAGTTGGCAGATCAAATAGGGTTTAGAAAATAAACATAAGCAGTTCCATCAGAGACAGGACAAACAGGAATCAGGAATTTAAAAATCAGATTCAGAAATCTGAGATATTTTTAATAATAGTGAATGTATCATCTTATAATCACTATGGAAAATAGGTGATTTCAAGTTAATGGACTATTTTTAATTCAATAAACCTAAGGGTACCACTACCTAAAGACTTAGGCACCTTCATATATCTGAAAAACCTATATTTCACTATATGATGAATAAGTTAAAGGAAGTCTTTGAATTTGATATCCAAAGGGAATTTAGAAGAAATATCTAACAGAAGAAAGGAGAAACTGGCTAAGAAAGTGATTACATTTTTAGTAAAAATATTCCTTAAAAGCTGATATAGAGTGCCATTTGATGATATAACCACATCTAATTGTAAGCTTGAGGGGAAGATCTAAAAACTGTTACATTAGACTATTGCATTTTATGTTGTTAGTGATTTTTAGCACTTCAGGTATTCACTACATTGCAATCCATCATGATGTGCCCAATCAGAAATCATTCACATTAATAAAGCAATTTTCACTTATATTTTTGTCTCACTTCATGCGAATTTAATTCATTAGCTGAAAAATTAAATTGCATTTTACTCTCTAGAAATGGATTCTCTTATGTTATTAACAAGTCTGTTAGAGCAGTATATAATGAATAAAAATCTAACAGAAGAATATATTTCCATCCGTTCGTAACATCATTTCACACAGTATCTTATTAAGATGTGAGTTTATTAGCAAAACTGACAACGCACTTGAAACCATTCCCAATACAACCTGCAAAGCATAAAAGAATCATTGTAATAAAATCAGTAAAGAATACTTTTTTCTTTTAAATCATATTTTATATCTCCATGTCCAAAGGATTACTTATGGACAATCAGATAAGAAACATTTGTCATTTTCTATATATTGCACAGGTAGTAGATTGATTTTTAATTTTTTTTTTTAATGCTAATAAGAAATCCAGCATCCAACATCTTAATGAAGCTTTTTTGTTCTTTCATATATTTAGCCTCATAGTACCCTTGTAAGTATAACTATTCCTTCTTACAAATGGGACTTGTTGCATAGTGAAGCTACACAAATTCATACAGAAAAGTTGTAAGAAAATGGACAGTTGGAGGCATATAGGCTAAGTCCCAGAAAATCTCTAAAACTATGGAATCATCCTTCTTTTCTCATTAACTCAGAACATGCAGAAGATATTTCCCCAGGGAAAAGTATTAACAGAAAATATTTCAATGATAATAAAAAACTGACTAGCTAATTGTCTTGAGATAAATAGATATTTCTTGTTCTATCTATAACCTCTGTGAACTGAAAATCCTGTCCACAAATCTGCTACTTTGTATCTGACTCCAATAAATCTCTCTCTTAGATAAATGATGACTGGGATCTCTGTCATTTTTTTATTCCCTTACTATCATTTATATCTTGATTTCTTCTGTAGAAAGAAGTCTAAAAAATATCAAGTTGATTTACTTTTGAACTCTAAAACTTCTAACATACAGTTAATGGCAGAATCTAACACATGACCTAACAATTAAGTGCATCTCATGTTCAATACACTATCCTGAGCATCTGCTGGGAGTCTTAGAAAAATTAAGCACTTCCCTTGGACGTTTCTATCAGGCAGTACTTACATGGTATGTAAAACAAGGGAAATGTATTAGCATCAAAAAAGGAATATAATACTAAATTTCTCTACCACAGTGGTCAGTAATTCCAGAGAGAGTTCGGAGACATAGTCATCCAATAATCAGGTACTTCCAAAATGGAGTAGGAAAAACCTCTTCTGTCATTTTAAGATGTTGCCTTATTCTATCTGGAAGATTATATACCTCTAACTATTTAAGCATTATTGTCCTCAGCAAGGACAGCTCAGGCTGACTGCAGAGATTCAGTAAACACCTACACTGCATCAGCACTGACAAAGAGCCCTGCCAGTCATCTGCAAAAGAAAGCTGGCAGGAAGAGGCATCTGGTGCTATTTGCTGAGTCACAGGGAAAGATGTCTCCTTTCCCTTCTGATTCATCCAGAGCTCTGAGTAAATAATTTCTACAAAAAAATTATCAGTACCCATTCCCTCCTCATCCAGTGCCAACAATAAAGCTCAGCACTGCCTTGAACTTGAGGACATTTGCCTTTGTTGCTTTAATGATGGCAAAACAATCTCTACTGGCTTAGGAGTGGCAAATTAGTCCTTCAAAGAATGCTGCTTTGAAGATGGGTGAATCACTTCTGAAAGGCAACAACCAAATCTTTGAAGCAGTTAGTAAGAAAGATAGCAAGATAGTAGGCTGTTATTTATAGGGCCTAAATAGGCTGTTCATCCTTGAGGATGTTTTGGACCAGACCAAAGTGAGAGTTTCCTAGTCAAAAGTTATGGCTTTGGAGATTTGGGGTGTGTAAAAATCATGAGCTGTTTGTAAAAAGGCTGAAAGTCAGCCAAAGGTAAAGGTAGCAGTGGGAGATTGCTACTACTGACTCAGTTCAGTCTGAACAAAACCTGTCCCCCTACACCTGTAAGGACCATGCGTGCTAATTTACATGAGAAGAAAGGCTAATTTAAATATACTTAAGTGATAATAGAGAGAAGAGTTATCACTTAACCAGTAATTGTAAAAATAGGTGTGTTTATACTAATTAAGTTACAACATAAATATGTTGTAGTTTTTTTGATGTTGTATGCTAGTTTCATCTAGCATCCACATTTGCACAACTTTGTTAAAATAAACAATGTCAGCTTTCTAAACTATCATTTGGTTTAGAGAGTTTTCCTGGTTAACAATTTTTGGTAATACCTTCAGAATGCGTGCACACTCTTCCCTCTCTGTTTTTACTGACATAGGCTCTGCCTTAACATTTTACAGGGAATTTCCTGCAGCACTGACAGTTTGAGGAAATTGTGGCCTCATGAACTTTGAAGATACTTTTTATTTATTTTTACTTTTCACTGATGACCTGATATCTTGCTACCTTCCCCTTCTCCCTTCTGTTCTTTGGCAGATTGGACTGAGCTTGAGAGGGTTCTGAGAGATGGAAAACCTTGTGTATCGGGACTATTTGGCTCCCCTATTCTTAGATTCTATTTTCTTTCACTGTTCATGATATGACTGCAGGGAAAAGCTGTGAGAGCTTGAATTTCCTGTGAGGGTTCACTTTTTCCTTCATTTCACAGCCACCAGAAAGTTTTATATCTCTGATCCAGTGTAGATTGGCCTCTGAGTGATTCCAAAGTCCAAAGTTTAAGGGTTATCTACATACAAGGCATCTACATTTGGTAATCAGAATAGAAAGTTGTGCAAGACCTGATGGTTTTGATATGGGGAAATGTAAAAAAATCTGCAACTCACATATTGGAGAGTAAATGACTGACTCTAAAAACTGCATATAATCTGTGTGAATGAAAGAATATTTTATTTAATATATGTGAGTCAAACAAATATTGTTGAAAAAAAAGGGCTAGAGCTAAGAGTTAATTAAGTGTCCAATTTGAAAAACAAAATGTTGACAAGGGAGAAAAGTATTCAGAAGAAAGTGAGAAAAATCTCAGACTGTAATCTGCTGTCACATACCTTATTTCAAGTAGAGCAAATTAAGAATACTGTGTTAGAACATAACAAGATAAATAGTTATTAACAATTCACCACCACGGAGAAACTATGCAGTGGTCACATATATGATGAAGGCAGTTATCTTATTAAATGTAATAATATCTATTAAAGGGAGACAAGTCACAGGCTTAAGACACTAATGAGATAAGCTTGCAGTCTGATCAGTTTGCATGCAAATTACCTCATCTGAATGAAACTAATGTTTGCATTTTTATACTATTCTGAAAGCACTCCCATTCCCATTGTTCTATCCCTGCTTTCTTGACTTTTCTTAGAAATAAGAAAAAAAAATGCTAATCAGAAGGCTTACAGTCAGCTTGTACTTTGCCATTACATCAGTTTTCAAATGTTCATTTCTGAGTGTGAGCTTCTACTAAAGTCCATCAAAGATACACCTGAAATTATTTATCTTGTTAGCAACTTTAAATAAAGTTTTAAAATTTGAAATGTGTATTTGATTTGAACTGTATTGATGTGTTTGAAAAGGATAATTAGATGATATGGCCTTACATTTAGATGAACAGCATATCAATGAATTTATTTTTTTTCCCATGTAACAAAAACTTCCTTATATTTTAATTTTATGTATTTTTATGCATTCTATGCTTATAAAGAAGCTGGAGTCATATTTATCTTAATCTACATTTTATTTGCAAACCATTAGTTTATTTTTCCTGCAAATGATATTTCAAAAGAGGTAAATACTACTTCGTTTGTTTACATTTTGTGCAGTTGGTTTTTAGGCTTAGTGTAAAGATACATGAAAAGTGTTTTCATTTTACCATCAGATGTCAGTCAGCGAAAACTTCTCCATTATATATGTTAAATAATGCAATATGATGAATAATTTCTGCAGCCTAGCAAAATATTTTAAAGTATATTTAATTTTAAACACAGGAACAGGCTGTATTTTTTAATTATGAATATGAAGAGAAAAAGTATTGACATGCAAAGGTAGGTAACTATAGAATTGCATAAAATTAAGTCCAATGAACGCTCCAGATAAATGCAATTTAAACAGTAAGTGCCTTAAATCTGTATTTTAATGAATATCATGCTAATTCTTTAGATAATTTTTGCTATTTTTGAGGATTAAGTAAAAGTTGTACTTCTCCCCTTCTCTATTCTTAATGTTCTGTACTCAAAAGGTTTTACTGTAACATAAATATGCACTATCATGTAGGTCAATAATTTGATTACTCCCCCCTCTACTAAATATCAGAAAATAGAAGAGAAAAAAAAAAACCACAACAAAACCAACAACACACAAAATAGCTTCTCTTCACTCTCTTTTTTCACTGTTACTCAGACAAGCTTTTGACAGGATCAGCTTGAG
The DNA here is from genome assembly GCF_000703405.1 of Apaloderma vittatum. Taxonomy (NCBI): domain Eukaryota; kingdom Metazoa; phylum Chordata; class Aves; order Trogoniformes; family Trogonidae; genus Apaloderma; species Apaloderma vittatum. The sequence goes on along the minus strand of NW_009708536.1, from coordinate 55,549 downwards.
TTATGTTAAAGAATACTCCCTATGACTAGTTTCCTCCAAGGAAGACTAGGGTGTGAGAAACTCTCAGAGGTCTCAGATCTTAACAAAGTGTCAAAGAGTATTTCTCAAATTCTTAAAGGAGAGCTGTCCATTAAGCTCCTTGTTCATGTGGTGGTCTAGCAGGAGGCTCTGGAAAAGCTTTTTTTCAGAAGTAGTTAAGAGGGTTGTGAAATGGAGGTAGCAAGTCTGGAAGGACTTTTAACTGACATCGCAGCATCTCTAGATTTCCTCCCCAAGCACTGAATGGAAACCTTCTGAAAATTAGCTTAGAAAAAAAAAAAAAAGGAAATGACCTTGTTGGAATTAACAGTAAATTATTAAGGAGAATGAAAAACATTTTCAGAGACCAAGAAGAGAAGTAATGAGGAGGAAAGGAAATTATGAACTCAATAATTTAGAAGTTGTGAGATAGCTTTCACTTAACATTTCAGTTTTAAAAAAAAAAAGTATAAAATTCTAGTCCACATTCTCTGATCAGTGGTAGAAGATAACCATGAGAACAGAAGTCATATACACAAGATGTATAACTTAATATATTAATCACGCTAAGATGATACTTAATATAGAGGAGTTAAATATTTGAAATAACAAATGCTAGACAATGGGAAGTGATAATATAAAACACCAACTTGTGACTAAAAAACTATCGGTAGGAGTTCCATTATTCAGGACAACTTGAAAATCTAAAAGAGAATCAACTCAACTCTAAAATTCTAAGTGTCAGATCAGAAAACTAAATTCAGTTCTAACAATGGCTCAATATATAACTTCACCATCTTATCCCGGTAACTGAAAAAGATATATAACAATATTTCCTTGCCTCTCTACTTCCAAAAGTGTGATGAAGGATTTCTGATGCTTCCTGTACATTAAGCTATGGTTTAGCATTTTCTGACCTATGGTAAGTGTCAAGGAGTTGTTCTTTTCACATCATTTTATCTGCTTCAAAAGCTAATCATTACTGACTCACACAAAACATCAACAAAATAAAGGTGTTTATATTTTTTCTGTAATCTAGTTAAAAATATGTAATCAGAAAGAAAATACTCATATTGATTCTACCAAATTCATTATAGGGTCAGGACCAAACACCTTGTGTGGTAGCATATAGGTGGAAGAAAATATAAGTTATAAATCTTTTTCTCTTTTAGGTGTTATATGGATATGTAGAAGAAATATGTAGGAAATATTTGGTAGAAAAAAAATATTTATGACTGACTTGTAGAACTATGAAATGAAGTTCCCTATTTTGGTTTTTAATACTATATACAATTAATTTTATACTTTCATTTCAGGCTTTATTTTTCACTTTTTTCTTTTCTTCATTTAATTGGAATTATTTTTTGTTCATTATCAGTGGAAATCTATCAGTAGGTGCAGAGAAAAACAGATGTGGGGATTATGTGAGGACAGATGGAGTTGCGCATAAGCAGAAATCATTTCTCAGGAAAACAGTGGAAATCTATTTTGAGTTTCTTCAAGTCATACAGTGTTGAAAGACACCAGACAACTGGAGCAAACTGTTCTTGATGAAAAAACACAAGGCAAAATGCAGAAAATGCAGAAAAGAAGCACCTACAAAAATAATGTCATGTTGGCTGACTGAAGAATTTTAAAGCAAAGTTTTGAGGAGTGCACTGATTTTGAGTTATCATTTTTCCAGAAGTTAAGCTTCTGCATCTTGATGATTATTTGAAAACAAGGTGCAGGTAATCCATTAACATCTAAGGGGCCATTTGTGTTCTCAGCATCTTGGAAAATACAGACTCATGCTAAGTTTACTGATACAGCCAGGAAGACAATAAATTAAGCTACAACAACTATGAAAAGTTACTCTACAAGAAGCTTTTGCAGGTCTTGCAATTTCACTGATCATGTGTTTACAAGTACTTTGCTGACCTTCCGCTAAAAAAACCTCTACAAAGCCAAAAACCTCAAAGCAGAAACCCAGCATGAGATGAGGATTAAACAACATTATTTCTGTCATACGAGTTTGTGAGAAGAAAAATTTGCAATAAACTGACATATCCCTAATATCTTTGCTATCTTATGATATCCTTCTGTTTTCATCTTAGTAAACTAATTTAACAGATGAGAAAGAAGAAATGTGATAAAGATCACTAGATCCTGTATTAGAAGAAAAGAGCTAGTTCAAGATTTATTTTAGTAAATGAAAACAAAAAACATACTCAAATAATCCAAGCTGTTCACAGAAAGTTATTGTAATGCAGAAAATTGCATTTGTACAATGAATCAACTTTGCTACTAAGTGTGTTTCAGTGCAGTAAGTGTTAATCATTGAGACAGTGTCTAAAAGTGTGTATGTAGAAATACTGTTATATCAGGCTACTTAGGCTGATTACTTTCAATGTTGCTAAACAGACAAGTTGAATCAGTAGTGCATTTTTTCTTCACTCAACCTTAATCCCTCGATATATAAAACTCTTCCTTTAGCAACTCTAGATTTACCTGTTTCTCAGTACAGATTTCCCTTGAGGCTTCTTCTCTGGCTTTCAACAGGGTGAAATCTTTCACTGTGAATTAGCTTAAGGTAAACAAACCAGCTGAATAACTTCATAAAATAAGAAACCAAACCCACAACAAAAAACAAAATAAACCCCATAAATAAAGAAATAAGATGATGATTTTTGTAATACTGGATTTTTTCTCTGCATGCTACAATTTGGACTGGAAAGGTAGATATTCCAAGGAAATAAATTGGCACAAGATCAGCAACGTAAGAGCTCTTCCTAGACGTTAACTAAGATCCAACGCACAGACTACTCATGGGACTCAGAGACCACTCATAGGATCCAACATGTAGGACCACTCATACTGTCATTATGCTGTAATATCTGGTCCCAAAATATTTAACAACATGGAATTAGATGCTCTACTAGTTAAGAAACTACTTTTTTCCTTAACAATAAAATGCTCAAACACCATCTTTCCTCCATGATTTTCTCCTCCATGGCAGTCTGATATCTTCTGCAGATAGAGAAAAGGTCACAATTTTTTCGCTTTGATACCTACTACATTTCTTTTCCCTTATTGAAATGAATATACTTTAAACCATTATATATGTTGTTTACAAAGTTATTAGTATTATAACATGTAGATGTCAACACTTAAAGTTATTTAACACCATAAAGCATTTTCTATATTACTATAAAAATATCATAAAATTGAATTATTGTAAGATACTATGGTTGCTTTCAAAACAACATGCAAGACTTTGCGTACAGAAGTAATGGTATTCTTTTATTTTTAGAGATAAAAGATGAAATATTTTAAGGAAGAATATTGTTCTATTCTGCAAATATGTGAATATTATAAGATTTGCATAAATCAAGGTAATTAAGGACATTCTTCAAACACATATTGAACGTGGGGAGAACAGATGCTGGATACTCCCAGAGGTATGCAGAGAAGAGCGTAAGAATACATTATATAGTCTTTGTATTCCTACAACTTACTATGTCAGTCTGCAAGTGCTCTTTTTCAATTTTATAGGACTAAAAAATCTCTCAGATAAAAAGGTAAAAGAAAAGTTATTAAAACTAGGCTTTCACTCTGATATCAATATTTCCAAATCTGTTTTCAGCTGGAGTCAGAACTCAAATATTAAACATTAATTCTTCTTTAAAGAAAAAAACTTACTTATAAATGTCAAAAATTATTTCAATAATTTAGACTATAAATTATCCTTTGAATAGCATTGAATCAAAATACTGTCTTTCAGTTGCTTGATCTTACTTGACATGACATGAGTCAATTCAATCTAGATTCCCTTCCCATGAAGCAAAGCTTCATCGGAGATCTAATTTACCATACACCTTCATTTTATATATATGCATACAATTTATACCGTATTATTTAATTTAGGTAGATTTATTGAAATGTTTTGGGTATTAAGAAAGTTAAAGCGAGGATTGCAGTAGTCTTAACTTTATTGCATATCTACTTACATTGATGATATTTTCTTGAAGCTACAGAATCTACTTGTAGTTACTCTGATATTTTTTATGTTCAGTTTCTACTACCCAAAGTTTATGCAGAAAAAAACAGAAGTTAGAATCCTAGAGATTCTTATTTTATATTTGATGTTGGAAATTCTGTCAAATTCTCTTGTGAAGATGAATGAAAGTGGTTTAGCTAGGTTTTGTGAACTAAGAATTTCTTATTCTTCAACTGCAAAGTAGTCTTAGTCCTATAATAAGTCTTATTCCTTATTAGTTTTCATATTAAATGTTTTAGTGTACACTGCTTTAGAGAATGTCAAGATCTTTGCAATTGATTGTTCAGACTTTTGATATAGTATTCAGAAATGCTGCTTAGTTATTTTTATAGTTGTGTATTATATTCAGTTTTGAAAGCTTATTTTCAGCAATGATGGGAATACAGATAAACAGAAACTAATATCAACAAGCTGTTGAAACCACTGCTAGTGTCATAGATCACAGATCACAGAATGGCTTAAGCTGGAAGGGACCTTAGAGATCATTTTAATCCAGCCTCCCTGCCGCCAGGGATGCCACCTCTCAACTAGATCAGGCAACACATGGCGACTGAATGGGAATCGAACCCGTGACCTTAGCATTGTTAGCGCTACGCTCAACTGACTGAGCTAACCGGCCCCCTGACTGAGATAAAACTCTAATAACTGTGTCATTTAGAGTATGGTAATACAATAACAATATTATTCCAAGGATATGCATGCCTTTGTAAAAGCAATGATTAAGACAGTTTTACAGAGGAATAACTACTTATCTAACAATACCAGGATAGAGTCAATGATAACATCAAGTAAAGGAGAACATAAAATTGGTTGACCAGGGAAGCTAATGCTTTTCATTAAGCATGAAAAGCCATTTATGAAAATGATAGTTATAGCGGGATAATTCACTTTATTACACGGGCATGAAACAAACTATATCTATAGATTAAAATCTGGAACTGAAATGTCCTATTTTTAAGATTGCTGAGGAGTCTACAGCTCTTACTTTAGAAAAATATATATTTCTCTAAGGTTCTACTTAGCTTTCTTGATGGCTATTAATTATATTCTGATTCACATTTAAAAAATCAATATTGGCTCACAAGTATAATATGAGCAATTTTAAGATTTAGAATAGAAAAGAACTGTCATGATTTTGGATGTTTTGGGGTTTTTTTGTGGAGATTTTTGATGCTGTTTTTGGAGTTGATTTTTGGGTCTTCAGACTATTTCCCATGCCCATAAAAACAACTGCAGTAAATATCCTTTTTCATTAATTGGTTAAGAGGGTTTCATGTGAATTTGAATCCCATAGGTGAGCAGATGAACTGGTCTGAACTGTGTTTTGCTTTGCTTGCCCATCTTGTGGTCCTTTTCCAAGTGTGGTTCTTTTACAAGGCTTTCACATACATGTAACAATATAGTTTTAAAGGTTATCTTCAAAATGTGTGTTTCTATTCCAGGCATGTATAGTGCTCGATCAACTGCCTACTTAAAAAAAAAATAAATCAACAACAACACTGCAGCAGAGAAGGTTTCAATCTTGCCTTGTCACAGAAAAAGCAGGTAATAGAGCACAGTGTTGCCATTCTGATAAAATTTTATCATAAATGAATGTCCACAGTACATAAATCCTCTGATACCAAAAATCAGAGATCAGTTGAACTATTACTTCACAGATACATTAAAAATTTTGTGTGTACAGTTTCTGTAATTATATTAATAGAGAACATGACCAAATCCTGAATCTCAGCACTGGAAAAATGGGTTGGTATAAATTAACCACATAATGTTTTCCAGCATTATGTAAAATAAATTTAATTATCCAAACAGTAATGCAAGCAGATTCTAAAAAGCACAAAAAAAGACTAAGTAGTGTGAAGTCAGTGATTTAGGTAATGGATATGTATTTTACAGGTGCCCAATGGTTTATGACTCACGGTTTAGCAAGTCATTCCACAACCTCCTGGCACTCAGTTATTTAATTTTTTAGCTCATTTTGTTTAATGGCATTACCCACCTTCAGAAATGTGTTCCCAGAAAACTCCTAGCCAACTGCTCAGAACACCAAGGGTGGTTCTCAAAGGAATACTTAAAACCAAGGTAATAATTTTACCTATAGATTGAAATCATAAGGTCAGAAATCAGACCACCACAAAGTAATACATTATGATGAAACATCTGTTTCTTGGGAAAGAGCAACACATTCTTGTTTCCAATATTCTGCTCATGATTCAAAAGCTTGGATTTTGAAGAAACAAGATGTCATTATCTTCTTATTATCCCAGAAAAGGAAAATAGTACTAGTCTAAGCTTATAATGTTCAGCCTTGATTCCATTAATGTATTTTAAGAATTCTTCTGCCTAGTGAAAACCTTAAATGCCTGAGCTTTATATCCCAATATAAAGCTCACTTAATGCTCTCCATAATAATAATACAAATAACCATAGTAGAACAGTTCTCCTTATTTCTGAATTCAACTGCAGTTGGAAACTAGAGAAAACAATTTTAAAACTCGAAAAAGCACTCTAAATGTCTTTATCAGAACATCAACCAACAATCTTGGCAAGTCTAAAGGTTTTCAGCAGATGGATATCTAGGACTCTCTTCCAGCTTATTTATAATGACAATCTTTTCAGGCAACTGATTGCAAGGGATTCCGTTATGACAATAACATTAAAAATAGATCAGTGATACTGCATCTCTTACTGTATATGCAGCATATCCTATTCAGAAGTTAGATAAATGTACGAAACTGTGAAGCTACAACTTTAGTACTGAAATTATTGAAGCTTTCCATACAGTTGAGGCCATGAAGAATCTTCAGGCTTAATTTTAAAATAAACTGGCTGATTCAGAGGAGAAACTGGAATTTAATAGAGTACAAGTTAGATGGGTGATACAGTTAAAATAATACTAAACTGATGACTAGATGCTACTCCTACTAATGGCTCTAGTTCTAAACATCTTACAAGTCTGAGATTTCAGTAGCTGATCAGTAAAATTATTATTTATGACACTTGGTACTCGTACAACTATGCCAGCATAAAGAAGCCTGACTCAAAATCCACCAAACATAATGAGTTTTGGATTGCAACCTGAAACAGCAAAGAATGCAATAAGAAGCACCATAAATACAGACAGGCAACAGATGAAATAGTGTGCATCATTCAATATGACTTTAAAAAACAAGATATTTTCTCAACAGTTGTTCCTTTTAATTGATTTGATCTCTAGTATTTACCATTAATTCAAAACTGAAACAATTTGCAGGTGCACCTGAAACTATTAGCATAAGCTACCCGGTTACATGAAGGAAGACATTCAGAGAAGAATGTGGGTATCTAAAACACAGCGTATTTTTCACTTAACAATAAGGGAACAATAGTCCAAATTACAGTGCAAATATTGATCAGATACAGAGATGTAACGATTTCAGGTACACCTTTATTTGAATTCAAGGTTCGCTAATGAGTGTAATTTTCCTAAGATCAGAGAAGTTAATATTAAAAAACAGGAAAGAAGAAAATGCCTCTCACAGGAGGACAGTCTTTGCACAAGAGTCGAAGTCAAAATGCCATGAACTATGGTTTCATTTTAAGAGTCCCTGTTCTTGAAAGTGTCAGTGGAAATGTGAGATGTGTGGCGACAGATAGTCTTGCTTTTGCACTTGTTAATGTATGCCAGTTTTCTTTACTAGGATACAGTAGTGCAGAGGGGAAGATAATTTGTTTGCCTTTTCCTGGGACTTGCTCTCCAGGTCTTCTGGAGCCACATAGGCAGAGCACACAGAAGTACGAGTGGGTGGTGGTGGCCTGGGAGATGACACCACCATGGGGACTGAGGGGCTCCTGAGAAATTCAGCAGCCGTGTATAAATCTATAGGTCCTGAAAGTAAGAAAATGTCTTCTCGGGAATTGGGAAAGGACTGTGTCAAACTTATCAACAGCCACTGAAAGATGCTGGCCTAGGAAGGAACCTGGGCTAAAGGATATTCTTTTCAAAGATACAATAGACTGATGACAGCAGAGTAGAGAAGACTGGCTGTCAGCTCTGTGTCTACTCTAATTAATCTTGAGCTTTATACAGGAAATATAGTGACTTAGCTTACAGTCTGATAGAGACTAATTTTAAAGGTACACAGTACTTCCGGGATGTTTAGGGTACGCACTGTCCATGAAGTCTCCATTCTGCTTTCTATCTCTCTTTCACTTGAAAGGTACCGTAGTCATGTAAAATTGATCTAGTGGTAAAGGAGTACTTGAGAAGCAGTAGGCCAATATTTAGGCCCTTCACCGTCAAAACATGTTCAAATCCACATCTATCTTTTGCTTTCACAGACAATGGTTTAAAAAGTAAGAAATAAGCTGTATTTCATTTCTCATGCAATAGCTGTGCCACTGGCTGTATTAGCAACCGATGTGGCCCAGAAAGGGTCTGTAGAGCCAAATGCTTTTAGGCTGAGGTCTCAGTTTCCATATTATATGCATATCTGGGGTGGAAAATGAAAGGTTATTTCTAATTAATTCCACTCTGGTCCTGTGGACTGAAAGCCACAGGAGCACATTTTTTGGTTTAATTCAGTGAGAAAAAAAATTCATAGTGTATAGGCTAAGAATCTTCTGACGTAATTTCCAGTAAACAGAGAAAATCATGCAATTCACTTCAAAATCTCACTCCAAGTCTAAACTAAAATACTGATATAGATGAGTTCATTATGCAACAAATAACAAAGTATATTAGAGACTGAACTTGGAGAGAAGTTCCAGTACTTGTTTATGGATTTTATTCATTGATTTCTTGATATAAAGTCTGTAAAAACTTCTATACCATACATGTAACACCGTAATCAGACTATGTTCCCATAATTCTCCCATAATTTCTAGATGTAACAGAGAATAAAAAGTTTTATATATTCATTACTTGGTAAATTTTTTACACTAATCCATTATTCTAAGTTATTATATGACTTCAAGAAACAAAAATGTATACCTTTTCTTTCAAGCAAGCCTGCTTTTGAGTCTGAGTTACTGCTTTTCCAGCTGTCTCTTAACATCAAATGCTATTGGAAATTGCAATCTTTAAGATAAAGTAATACTACACTATTCTCAAGGGTTGTACTTATTCACATACAAACAAATTTTGATGGGCAATGTCTAAATGAGAACTACACCACGAGATCCTCTAACAGCTTAGATAGGAAAATGATTCCTACTTGCAGAAAAAGACACAGACATTCATTTTATGGCCTTCTGAGGGGTTAGATACATCAACGCAGGTGCTGCTGGTCCAATCCACCCCTGCTTTCTAAAACTGATATATGAAAAAAGATTCATTCTGTCTCTGAATCACAAATATTACATGTTCGGTTTTATTTCATGTACGAGTTTAATTTGTATGAATAGTAAAATAACTGAACAGTACTCTCAATAATTATGTGGTAAACCACATTAAATTAATTGAAAAAGGATTTAAACAGTGTAAACACAAAGGAAAATACTTCTTTAAAAAGAATGAAACTGAACAAAATTGTCTTGCTACCTGAACACACTTTCAGAGAACCAAGATGTAAGGTAAATTTAATACGTACAATCAATAATGATATTGCAGAGTATTATTATTTATTAAGATTTCACCCCCAAAGGGTCGTTTGTAAACTGTTTCTATCCAGAAGTATTGTAAAATATACAATTTCCTTTCTGATAGCTTCCACATCCTGTTATTTAGGATAATAACAGGCCACATATGTAACAAACAATTATTCTGATGATCAGAAAAGTGTTCTTTGCAGTGCAATTAATCCCCTGTAAAAACGATTTCTTTTAAAACCCTGTGATTAGAGCCTCTTCAGAAATACTTCCCCCCTCCCCCCAGTTTTCTACATGCTGTTAATCATATCTATCTGCATTTCACTCTGCAATTTTCCTGCTTATCAGAAAAAGTGCTTAATGTATTGTGATTAGTCCACTGGATGGAGATTTATAATTTACATTTTGTGAAAGAGATTTGTGCTGTTCTAAACAGTTATCTTCTTTATTATATTTCCCGAATATGCTAATGACATGAGAGAGAGTATATTTATTCTTATCGCTGAATAAATGCATCACATTGGTTCATGAAATGTGATAGAGAGGGTAACCTTAAGCAGAAATATATAAACCAGTCAAAACTGCATCAAAAATAGCAAAAGCCTGACAAAAAATCTGCATGATGGATAGGTTTGTATAAACTGCTGAAGCACACCAAGAGTTCTGCTTTAACTGAAATCACACTTTATTTTCAGCCTTGTATGTAGCACTTGTTATTAAATGTACACAAAGGTCTTTTTCTTGTTCTGTAAAAATTATTCCCTTTCTTCCACTGAGAAAAGTTAAGCAATATGGTTCTTCCCCTATACCACTTGTAAACAATATTATATTCTTTTACAGGTATTTAATGTGTTCATTTTACTTTCTCCTCTCTCTCCTCCCTAATTTCCAAAATATTTTGTTTTTCCTACACAGATTTCTCTTCAGACTTCACAAAAGGAGTGGTACAGCATAAAAGTTTCAGGAAAATTCATCTTGAAGACTTTTACTGCCTTACTAGCCTTGAGAAAAAAAAACAAACAAGCAACACGTGTCGCTGGGAAAATTCAGAGGATACAGAACAAGTATGAGACAGTTCTTTGCTTTGGGTGCCTCATAACTTCCAGTAATTCCCTTTTTGTCTTATATTCTCTCTCCTCTCTGCTGAAAAATTTTTGAAGGATATATATATTTTCTAACCACATATATAACCAGTCTATATTTTCCATAGACAGACATGAGTACTCAGGTAACAGCAAATCTTGACTTTAGAATATGAATAATGATTCTGATACCAGTTATTTACAAAACATACAAAATTTTCTGTCACATGACAAGCTTCTGCTCTATATTCACTGATGTAAAGGTGGATTTATTTTCATACTGATCATATTAAAATGTACATGATACCAATATTTTATAGGATGACAGGTAGGTACTTGTGAAATACATCAATTTCCTCTTTTATCTTTAAGATATTTATTTTTTACTGTAAGTTTACAAAATTTTATTTTGCATAGAGATCTTGAAAATTAAAGTGCATTAAAAAACAGATACTATATACTCAGGTAGTACATGAGATATATTTAATTTCACTGTCACCTTATGCATACCACAGTAGACCAGAGTATGATGATCATGACACATATGACGGTATTTTAAATAGACACTAATCCGAAGATTGCCAGCAAAACACACAAATTGGAAGATACTGTTGAATTAGTAAGTATCAAACACTCCAAATCATGAATCAAGGCTAAGAAATGGTAGGGCATGAAGTTTAGTGGGTGAGATCAATGGTATCTTCTGAATCAGCTGCAGAAGAGCTATTAAAATCAGTAATGTGACTTCTTCTTAGAGTATACAAGTGGTTAAAAATACAGTGTTTATACCTACCATCTGAAGTTAACCCTGGTTGGAAGAAGTCAGAGCTTCTGCCTGGGGTGGGTACTCACGTTTATTTTCTATACAAGATACTTATTGGGAAAAGGAAGACATTTGCACATGTTCACTTTTCACTTTTGTGTAAAACTGGGATGTGATTAGAGAGTGTACCCAGTTCCAGGCACTTGGAAGAACTTGCTGGTTCTCTAATCTAAACTATACACTGGCCTTTGGAATAACCCTGTCTGTTAAAAGAAATAGTTCTTGAAAGATAAGACCAGCTGGAAAATCACTGGAAGCAAAAATAAAATGAGGAAGATCCTTGAAAAAATATTCCTGGACTTTTATGATATAGGAGTCAGAGCAGGTACAGCATATTTCAATTTATCATCTGAGAACTGGATTAGTTTTCAATAATTCTTACTGGTTCCAATGTATACATGTCTCTATTCCTGGTTTTGCTCAGCTTATTAGATTTTAATAGTCCTATGCAGCAGGACAAAAATGAAATGCAGACTTATAATCTGAGTAAAGTATCAGAATTAGAGAGTCAGAAGCAATCCTTTGTGTTTAGTTTTAGCTGGGTATTTTTATGCTTGGTTGGTTGTTTGGTTGGTTTTTTTCCCAATGTGGAATATAAAGGGATTTATTATTATTTTAATTATTCAAAATGAAAGTAAATGGCAAGTTCTCCTGGGAGTGTATTTTGAAAACTCTTAAGAAATTGAGTTTTTATGCAGACTCAGGAACATGAGGTCACCAAGAAGATTTTAGGTGTTAGACATCTGTTACTATGCTGTGGCAGCCATGATTGTTATTTGCAATGTCCTTATCTGTTTTGTTTCTCAAAAATGAAAAATAGAAGCGGTGACAACAGTTTAATGGAATCAGTTCCATAATCTGTGCTTCCCTCCCTTGATTTTCTATCCTTTTTTATTTAAAAAAATGTACTATTATTAGTCTAACATTCACATTCCCAAAGCCCATTTTCCTTATCAGCCTGAAAATTATCTTCCCGAAAGGAATGAGAGAAAAAGATGTCATTGTAAAGTATTTCACTTCCAAGTTGAAGAGCAAGTAAAATGCCAGCAGCTAAAGTGCAGATGCAATTTCGCTGCAAACAATGAACTTGTTTTCCAATTTATTTCTCAAAGCTTTCCCCCAGAGATTCTCACCTAAATTTCCCTAGTCCTCACTAGCCGGGGAATAATTTTAATGGCAGGAAATCTGTTTCACTAATGTTAATCCCAGCAGATACATATATTGTGATGTTCCCTTTCAATCACATTGCCAGGGAAAAAAAATAAACGTGCCTGGAATGCTCTGTGGCAAACTGAGTGTCCTTTTAGAACAATTCAGGACTTAAAGCTACAGAACGATTACAAGGTGATATTTATAGGTTTTAGCCCCTAAAATTCACTTGCAGAGAAGTATTGTGTGGCACAGAGTATATAGGATTTCCATCATGAGATAAGTTGACCAATGAAATAAAGATTAACATTTTGATTTTTTTTGTGTTAAGAATAAAATAATACTTGGAATAAAGAATATTTTCCTTAATTTGTACTCACTGTGCATTCTGGTAACCGCTTCCCACAACTGTTTGGGATCCTGTGAGCAGCCATGTTGCTCAGGGTGTTTAACATATTTGTGTATCAACAAAACTTTGGAATTAAGCTCTGTCCTTGATTTTAAGTATTGATGCAACCAAAGGTAGTGTTCAGTTATCTTAAATTTAGTAAATTAGAAACAGAAAATATAGCTCAGTTTTAGAAAAACAGCAGCCAGAGTGCAAGAGTGTAGAATAATATTGTCAGAGAAGCCATCTCGCTTCAGAGCCTTGTAACTATACTGGAGTAAAGTTTGGTTAATATACCACACAGAGTAAATCTCACTGGTAGAAATCTGACTAAAAGAGAGGCTCTGTGATTCAGAAATAATGTCTTGACACACAGCAATAACAGGGGAAGAGGCATCTGTCGCACTTGACTACACATTTCTGTTCCTTTATGATCTGAAGCATCTCTACCTACACACAGTTCTAAAACATTTATGGATTTCCTAATACACTGGATACATGGTTTCAGTTTTCTGTTGCATCAAATGATAAAGTAGGAGGACTTCCTGAAGAGAGACATATATTGTTCTGACTAAATCCATTTAAAAAAATGATGATGTGAAGTGATTGGACTATACGCTATTCACTCAAGCATAGCAATAACTCTCTGAAAGGAGGAAAACAGGAGCAAAAATTGGATACGTTGTGATGCCATAAGGGCAAAATACCAAAGTTGTTAACCAGAGAATTTAAAATCCCTAAGGATGGAAGAACATTACCTCTTCATTGCCTTTGCAGAGAAAGTCAAAACATGTGGGAAATCCTTTCTGTGTAAGTAATTTGGAAATTACTCTATATCACTCTAGGGGATAGATGACCTTTCAAAAGGTGAGTTTATTCACAAACCTGTAAAAAAAGGATCATCATATTAATGAAAGTAAACTATCTCAAGAGTATTTCAATTATATATTTGTATTTACATACAGAAAGCGCCTATACACAACAATCTATATTCCTGATCCACTTAGGCTAATTTATTTTGAACATGTAAGAAAGTCTACAGCATGATGCAAGCTTGCTGTCACATTTTAGGAAAAAATAATTATTTTGAGAGTCATGGAAAGAGGAAGGGATGCAAACAGGGGGGTGGAGGTGGGGGAAAGGAAGGTAAAAGATTTCATTGTCCTACCAAACAATCACAATTTCAAGAACAAAAAAAAAAGGCAGAGTGACTACAATTTTGAAGCAAATTTCTTCTTTTTAGATACTGAGAAAGAGAGCTACACAACAGTTAATAACACATTTCCAGTGGCTATCCACTTGGAAAAGAAGTGTCAGAACAAGAAAAGCAAAATAGAGTATGTGGAAGGCAGTTAACAATGAAAGAATATCCAAAGACAGCAAAGAGGAATTAAAAACTAAGGAAGAGGCACTGAGGTAATGAATCAATGATCTCTTTATAGACTTTCCTCATTTCAGTTATCACCACATTCTAGACAACTGAAGTCACCATTTTCAGATCTAAAGATTACATGATCTAGTAAACAAAAACACAAAAGGCTGACATTATGAAGGAAAATGCATTACTATATAGATTCTATTGGAAAGTCTGAATCACTCAGTTAAGCCACAGAATATTTATAAATGAAGAGAATTGATTATCTTGGAAGGACTTTCTTTAATGTATGAAAATAAAAAAAAACACAAACAAAAAACTATGCAAGCCATCAAATAATCAGAAAATTTAGGTGATTTAGTCTTTCACAATTAGAAAGTGACATAGACCTTCTAAAGTGAATGCAGTCCAAGTAATTGCTGAAAATCTCTTCTTGAATACCAAAATAACGCAGCAATACAGGCAGACTTGTCGATTACCCTCTCTACTGGTTCTGTCATAATTATTCAATTAGTGAGCTGAAGAATAACCTTTGTCCATTAACCAAACTGAGGGGACACCCCTCCCTAAATTTCGCCATTAATTGTCTTCAATTATGAAGTATGAGACTTGATTATATTGCTTTCAGGTTATGACAACAAACAAGCAAACAGTTAAACTTTCAATCTCCTATACAAACTCAAATACAGTGACAGAAACATATATAAATTGAATCTTAGCAAGGAGTGAGATTTTTAACACTATCATAGTCTTTTGCAGGGCTCATAATCCATGCACACAGACTCACAGCTGGTGTTCCTCACATAAGAAAGGAAACACCCTGCAACAGAGCAGAAAGATCACATTAGCGCTACAGATACCCTCACAAAAAACAAGCCTCAAACATTTAGTATATAAAAGCTTGAAATAAAAGCTATATAGGCTGAAATCATTTTTTGAAAGCTACTGGACTAGGAGCTGATTCAAGTGGTCTTGGTCATTGGGAGCAGCTTGCTCCAAGGTTTAAAGAATTGTAAATGTAGCTACTGGTTTGAATTTGATTGAGAGGAAACAGGATGGAGAAGGTGAGTTATTAATAGCATTTCAGTTAAACTCATGGGGGAGCTTGACTCTGTCAATTTAGGTGTTCAGTCTCGCTCAGCAAAGAAATATGTGCCAAGAGGATGGTAAACATTTATTGCTTGAAACAACAGCGGTTTTAATTGATTGACAAATGAATAGAAGCAAATAACAGGAAAAGTGAATGAAAACATGGCAAGAATGGACAGCTTTGTAATAGGAAATTGTAAAGGTCACTAAACATAGTTTATTGCTATCTGTTTGAATGGAATCATTACCTTATGGAAATTTTTGTTTTGAGGCTGGATATGAGAAGCATTGACTCTTATGAAATAAGGGGTTTTTTTTAAGCACGAATGGACACAGCAAACGTGGAGTTGTTCTGCTTCTGTGAAAAGTGACAAGACAATTATACACCATTACGAATGTGCACTTGTGACCCAGTCTGAGATTATGCAATATGTTGTATTTATGGGCAACATTGTTAATCTGGGCAACAGGAAATAAAAAATATTAAAAGATTTAGGAGGTCAAGAACAAACTGATATTAATTTAACTTGAAAATTATTTGTTTTAACAAATGAAATAAGCATTTATGATATATAAAAAAACCGATATATAAAAAAACCGATATGCCTAAATTCATAATCTAAACATAAACTAAAACTTATATATATATATAATCATAGAATCACAGAATAGTTTCACTTGGAAGAGACCTTCATTATATTTTTGTGCTTCTGATATTATTAAAACACTGCTTTAAATATCCTAAACACGACATTATTGCCCCAAAGCTGACATCTATACATGAACTTATTTACATTAGAAATATATACAAGTTCTTCAGTCTCCCTCTTGAATTGAAATAACTTTCTCCACGTTATTTTAGTTTGAGTATATATGTATACATACATAATATATGTATACATACATAATATATGTATATATAAACTGTTCAAGAC